>NC_058042.1:36674765-36824765 GCF_020085105.1 Siniperca chuatsi
AAACTTCCAAGACTCAGCCTTTTATCCAGTAGCCTATATAATTATTGATGCATAGGCGTTAGAAATAATAGTTACTGGTGACTTTACAAATCAAGATTTTACTTACAAGTGATATGATGAGCTTAGCAATTATGTTGCATTGTTATATTAAATTACCCAACAGTATACAGTTAAAATGCGCTCCACCTCACCCAACTACAACAGTGCTACTTACACACTAATGCAGCAGTAATAATAATCCAATAATATAACACACACACACACAGGAGCGATTTTTACTTTTGTTACAGTACATTTGCTGATAATACTTCTAAACACACCCAACTCTCTCAGGACTCACAGCAGACGCTCCACTCTACAACTGCACTTGTTATACCCTTCAGTGTTACACTCACACCTGTCCGCCATAAAACAGCAGGCAGGACCTAAAAGTACCCTGAGGCAAAAAGACATGAATAAGTAACTTCAATGTTACATATAAACAATAATATTAATAGGGCTGTGTGATAATTAGAATGAAATAATAACTATTGCAGTAATAATAATAATAACACTCAATTCTGCAACACTCCAAAATAATATAGTGGAATTGTTCCTACTAAAAGTATATAGTATATACAGCTCATAAATGACTAAGGTAATGTTACAATGGTGTTAGAACAAGCTACACTGCTACAGATATTCTAAACCTGCCACATTTGTCCTGCCAGCCTCCCGTGAGGAGGCCATCATCATTCGTGGACTGGAGTCTTTCTCTTCAGTTTCCTGCATCCGTTTCAGACCCTACGAGAACGGAGATCATGAGTGGCTGAGCATCGAGTCCAGGGAAGGGTAAGACTCTGGCTGTAGGTTCACAACTCAACGGCAGGGTCTGAGCCATACAGATGACTTTTTATGTTCTTACGTCAACAATTTACACCTTCAAACAAAGTCTTGTGCCTCAATCATACATGGATGAAACCTCTCGCTTGAAGCCTTGTAAGTTGCCTGTTGTAGCTTTCAAGCATCTCAGTCCTCCCTTGCATTCACTTGTAATGAATTTAACTTAATTTTATTACAGAAAGTTCATTAGATGATTATTTCCACTGGACTTAACAAATGCTCTGGGGATGTTTGCTAGATCAAAAGCATTTTAAGCAGCCACTGACAGTGACAGCAGAATAAGGAGAAAATACAGAACATTCATGTTTGAATAGAAAAGCTCTGACAGAACGAATGCAGCATATAATCAAATGGATACCTGTTCCATTGCTGTTCTATAAGGACTGAAGAGCAACACTTCCCTTCACAATTCTACATGGTGATATGTTGTATAATTTCTAAAAACTGCTCTATGTTAATGTGTCAACAGCTGCTACTCCTACGTGGGTCGTCAGGGTGGTGGTCAGACTGTGTCTCTGAGCCGTCAGGGCTGTCTGTACCACAGCACCGTCCAGCATGAGCTGCTCCACGCCCTCGGCTTCAACCACGAACAGACTCGCTCCGACAGGGACAGCTACATCAAGGTGTACTGGGAAAACATCATCGATGGTTAGACAGTTTCACCATCTACTGCATGACTTGTATTGTTTTTAGTCTTAAAAGTAGTCTTAGAGGCAGAAACTGTCTCATGGTTGCAGTTGAACCTGAATGACAGGAGAAAAGAGAGAACAAACCTCAGTGTTCTGGCTGTTACATTAAGCAGAAATCACGTGATCACACGAAATCACATTTAAGAGAGGAGGGAGCTCTGAAGCGTTGGTGACCAGGGAGGAAGCATGGGTGGAACTGAGGCAGGATGAGCATACAGCAACCACCATGAATGAATATTTAGTTGTTATGATCAGGACTGATGTGGGTTAAAAAAATTTAGTTTTTGAAAGTCAAATTTTTGCCCTCTAATGTAACGAGAGGGAGGTGTTTAAAGCATTGCACAAGGGTTAGGAAAGTGGAGAGTGTTATGCAAGTGTTATAATATTAAGAGTGGCATGCTAGTAGCGGCTAATGTAGCCTGGAGCCTGCAGCAGCGATGAGCAGCGATGAGCAGCGGGATACAGAGGTCTGCTAAGCTCACTTCTTTCTAACTCCACACCAACAGATTTGTTTCATCTTTCATCAAACCTGATTATTACAATTTGGTTTCCATTTGGCATCCTGAAAAACTGCTGGTTCTTTTCTTTCACTCATTGAGCTCATGTTGGAAATTCAAATCTTCTCACTGTACTTTAAAACTGTAAATGTCTGTGATTTTACATGTATATTTTCTCTCACCTCTGCAGGCATGGCGTACAACTTCAACAAGATTGACACTCTGAACCAGGGAACACCGTATGACTACAACTCAGTCATGCAATATGAGAAGTACGGATAATGTCATTTACTTTATTCAATACATTTTCATTTATATTTCACCTCCCTTGTAGTATTTGCTATCAGTGTCTGTTAATATTTTCTGATTTTTCAGTGTTTCTTTGTACGTTTCTGATTATTATCACATAAGCAGCCTATGCTCCTATTTGAGCTACTGCTACGACTAGCAGACCAAACTGGAGGCTCAGCTAATTCAGAGCTTACTGGTTGACTTTAGGGAATCCCACTGTCTGTATACATTGGCCTGTACAAGAAGTTGTTTATCAGTGACTCTGGGGAAGTAGCATAACCAACGTGAATCTTCTTCTCAACATCACTTAACTAAAATCACCAGAAGTATCAGGGATTGTTTCCCTCCAGGTAATCAAACCCAAGCTCACCCAACTTGCATTGTGGTATCTGTGATTCTCCAGGTACGCCTTCTCCAAGAACAACCGTCCCACTATGCTGCCCATTCCCGACAGCAATGTATCTTTCGGCCAGGCCACCCAGATGAGCAAGAATGACATTGATAGGCTGAACAGGCTGTACAAGTGCTGTAAGTATACTGTGTCTGAAAAATGCTAATCGAGCCTATACAGTACAACTATTTTTTCAGGTCTGTCTTAAAACAATACTCAGGCGTCCATATGAACATTGAAACAGTTTTTGCTTGCTGTCCATACTGGCCCTGATGAGATCTCTTTCTACAGTGTTTCCAATGTAAGTGATGGAGGACAAAATTCACAGTCCTCATTCTGTACAAAAATAAGTTAGACAAATCAAGTGGGAATCTTCTAAAGTTACAGTCTTTCTCTACAGTCAAACACCGGAGACTGCTGTTTGTTTTCTGTTTCCAACTGACAGTCAATGTTGGTTTCTTTAAACTGTGACCACGATCGTTCCCTAGCCTTAACCAAGAAAAAACTAGTTCAATGTACATATGGGGATATGAGTATTGTTTTAAGACAAACTTGATAAAATGTGAAACTATCCTTTAATATTAAAATTATTGGAATATTTAAACAGCAAGCATCTATCAATCCCACTTTTGCATTATCCCTCCAAAAAGTTTCCTGTAATGACATGCTTTTCCTCTGCAGAAACTGCACGTGACCTTTGACCGGCAATACTGATGACATCAGAGCATGCTGACGAAGGAGATGAGGGTTTTGAGCGAATGGCACTTTGGGTTGTCCTGTAACAATAAACCTGCAAACTTCAGAAGCATTAAATGCTGATTGCTGCCTGTTTAATTAAATGTCAAAGAACATAGACACTTTGTAGATTCTGGAGATGATAATGAGACACTTGATTTCAAATACCATCTCATTTTATTTTCATATCACATAAAAAATCAATCATTAGTGTAAACAGTTTAATGGCTTCTGATCAGAAAATAAAGCTATTTACAATGAATTAATTTTTATTGAATTTTATTCTGAGTCACAAAACATAATCTTTAAGAAATAGTTTGACGTTTTGGAAAATATGCTTATTGATTTTCTGGTCGTAAGTTAGATGAGGAGATTGGTACCAGTCTCATATGTGTTAAATATGAAGCTACAGCCAGCAGCTAGTTACCTTAGCTTAGCACAAACACTGGAAACAGGGGGGACCAGCTAGCCTGGTTCTGTCCAACGGTTAAAAAATCTGCCTACCAGCAGCTCTAGCCTCTCTCACTGTAGCCTTACGTTTAACAAACAAATACGAAAGTGGTATTGATCTTCTCAATTAACTCTCTAAGTGCATTTCCCAAAATGTCTAACTATATTTTATCATCTATATTCACATATCCAGTGACTGGATGCTAATAAAAATCACAGGACTTGGTGGTATTGTACACAGAAGTACAGCCTTTTTATATCGGAGAACAGGTCCTTGTATCACCTTTTTCCTTTGAAAAAGCCAAAATAACAGCTCATAGTTTAACAGTAGAGTCTTTGACAATAGCAGAAAACTGAAGAACCGCATCTTCTGTCTAACAATGGCACTGATGACATTAAAATGGAAGGTATGAATGAAAATGCCATATGTAGAGTGGTGTGAAAAAGTGTTTGCCCCCTTCCTGATTTCTTATTTTTTTTGCATGTTTGCCACACTTAAATGTTTCAGAGCATCAAACAAATTTAAATATTAGTCAAAGATAACACAAAATGCAGTTTTTAAATGAAGGTTGTTATTATTAAGGGAAAACAAAATCCAAACCTACATGGCCCTGTGTGAAAAAGTGATTACTGATTACTTCCACACCTGTTCTCAATCAAGAAATCACTTAAATAGGACCTGCCTGACAAAGTGAAGTAGACCAAAAGATCTTCAAAAGCTAGACAGCATGCCGAGAGCCAAAGAAATTCAGGAACAAATGAGAAATAAAGTAATTGAGATCTATCAGTCTGGAAAAGGTTATAAAGCCATTTCTAAAGCTTTGGGACTCCAGCGAACCACAGTGAGAGCCATTATCCACAAATGGCGAAAACATGGAACAGTGGTGAACCTTCCCAGGAGTGGCCGGCCGACCTGGAAGACTTGCCTTGATAAATGGAACAATGAATTCTGCTGTCTACCAAAAACTCCTGAAGGAGAATGTCCGGCCATCTGTTTGTGACCTCAAACTGAAGTGAACTTGGGTTCTGCAGCAGGGACAGTGATCCAAAACACACCAGCTAGTCCACCTCTGAATGACTGAAGAAGAACAAAATGAAGACTGTGGAGTGGCATGTCAAAGTGTCAAAGTCCTGACCTGAATCCTATTGAGATGCTGTGGCATGACCTTAAAAAGGCAGTTCATGCTCGAAAACCCTCCAATGTGGCTGAATTACAACAATTCTGCAAAGATGAGTGGGCCAAAATTCCTCCACAGCGCTGTAAAAGGCTGCAAGTTGCAAGTTATCACAAACGCTTGATTGCAGTTGTTGCTGCTAAGGGTGGCCCAACCAGTTATTAGGTTTAGGGGGCAATCACTATTTCACACAGGGCCATGTAGGTTTGGATTTTGATTTCCCTTAATAATAACAACCTTCATTAAAAACTGCATTTTGTGTTTACTTGTGTTATCTTTGACTAATATTTAAATTTGTTTGATGATCTGAAACATTTAAGTGTGACAAACAAGCAAAAAAAAAAAAGAAATCAGGAAGGGGGAAAATACTTTTTCACACCACTGTAGATACAATTTGCATTGTAATATAGCGTCAAAAAAACAGAAAAAGATTTCTCTGTAATGGGTAGAAGTGATTATAAGTAGCTTTTGATATGGTTGACATGTCTGTAAATGTGTTCACCACCACCTGCCACCACCATTTCTTTGTTTTCATCTTCAGATAAAAACATGAAACATGACCAATATTGGCTGACACTGAACAGCAACTTGTCATACTAAAACAAGCTCTGCTCAATTCTTTAAACACACTTCTTTCTCTGGTGCATGTTTTATGACATTCAGGAAGTTCATTTATTCACCTCGACAAAGATTATTTTTTGCATAATTTCATGTATCTGCATATAACTTTCTTGAAATTTGATTTCTTTAAATCACAGCATACACTTTCATTCCCACAGTGAATCTCAGTGTTTGATCTGATCTGTAAATCTCCATCAAGATCTTTGGGTTGAAAGCCTGTCCTCCACTTTATCAGCAGTCAGGTTGTGCTGGCAGGCTCTCAGGGCTTTTATCAGCTCCTCTGTTCGGGCCTCGGCTCCTCGACTCTTCCTCCACTCCTTCAGCAGCTCCACCACCGTCTCCTCCAGTTCTGTGGGATGCCTCTTGGAGATGGACTCCAGCTTAACCTCATTCAAACCCAGTTTGCGGCCCAGTTTACGCCAATTTCTTCCCAGATTCTCTGCGATCACCTCTGTGGCTACGTCCAGTTTGACTAAAGGAAGAGACATTGAGGTTTTAGAGAAAAAAAAGAAACATTTTCCTAATTTTGGGAAACAATTAACTTTAAAGCAAAACATAAAATGGAACTATTCAAACACCCTCCCCAGGCCAATAGTGAGATTTGGCAGATAATAAGGACAATTGGGAACGGGCCATGGCTAATTTAGGAAAAAGGCTCATCCAACTTCCCCTCTGGATATGTGGAGTTATAGGTAGGTCTTTACATAGTCAGCTGTTCAAAGCAGATCAGAATGCTACATTTCACTAATTTCAGTCAATTCAATAATGTCTGAGGTTAATTTAGTGTTAATATAACAATTAAAATACCTTTTGTATGTATATATCTATTATGCCATGGCAACAGAAAATACTCCATTCCATCAGGTTAGCTCAAATATTAGTTTCATTCAACAGTTTAATATAGTTTACAACAGAGCTAGCCCGATATATCGACCAATATTAGCCTAGTTGATATATCTGTATCTGTGTATATGTTGGCCGATAAGTAACAAGAAATTGCGATGCAGAAAAGGTTTTCAAACTGTGAGGCACCTCCCCAGTCGAGTGGCTGGAGAGTTAAAGTTGGTGTGGATGGAGAGAGGTGAGATAAAGATACTGTGTGAGGTGAAAGGGACAGGTGTATGCAGGTGTTGTAAAAACAACAGGAAGTTAGGTCAGCAGTCAGAGCTGCAGCAGTGACTCACAGCTTATGGTTGATTGATTAAGCTACTCACCCTCTGTAACCCACGGGGGCATATACGCTCCAAAATACCATGTTGTCTTTAGAGCGTCATTACTCCTCAGCAGTTTGAGCTAAAGACATGCCGTTTTTTTGCTGTTAAACTACAGTAATTAAGCTAACCGTTATATTATGTTATTGTTTGTTATCTCTGATTTTGAATGTGAATAAACATCCATAAATCTGCTTAGAAAAAAGATGCTCCTTAAAACTTGCCTTAAAACATGAATCGCTATGTTTTTAAGTTCTCTTCAGTATCACAGTAATGCAGTGACAGTTGTCTGTACACCCATGGGTACATTGTTAATTCGGCATGCATTATTTTAATGGTGCCGTTAAGCTCAACAGTGACCGCCCAGTTTTTTAACAGTTCTGGTTGCCGAAGTGAACTTCCCATTCATTCACTCCATTGACGTTTCAGAAAATCCTCATATAACTTAAATAGTTTTAAACCTGGAACCAAGCCAACCAACAACGAGATGAATTGTGACCATAAAACATTTGATTCGGAGGGAAAAAGTTTGGAAAACGGAAAAAAAAAGGCAAAGGTACATCATTATTTTAAGAGTGAAGGAACTACGCATCCCATAAACCACTGCAAATGATAGCTTTCCAACAGCTTCTAGCCTAATGACAGAGCGCGCTTCTTCTTGAATTTTTCGGCAACTCACACCAAAACAATCTATATGGATAACTGGCTGAAACTGTTCTGTTCCAGTTACACAGCAGATATCTGTCAATGTACTGCGCATTGTCGGGACATGGAAAAATACCAGCAATATTAAGTATGGTGGTCACTGCTAAGGTGCTTTCCTAATAGGTGTTCCCAAGGCAGTGGTAGTAGTGATAGTAGCAGTGGTACTAGTGATGGTAGTAGCAGTACTAGTGTTTGTAGCAGTAGCAGTAGTGATGGTAGCAGTGGTAGTAGCAGTGGTATTAGTGATAGTAGAAGTGGTAGTAGCAGTACTAGTGATGGTGGCAGTGGCAGTAGTGATGGTAGCAGTGGTAGTAGCAGTACTAGTGATGGTGGCAGTAGCAGTAGTGATGGCAGCAGTGGTAGTAGCAGTGGTATTAGCGATGGTAGAAGTGGTAGTAGTGATGGTAGAAGTGGCAGTAGTACTAGTGATGGTAGAAGTGGCAGTAGTGATGGTAGCAGTGGTAGTAGTACTAGTGATGGTAGCAGTGGCAGTAGTGATGGTAGCAGTGGTAGTAGTACTAGTGATGGTAGCAGTAGCAGTAGTGATGGTAGAAGTGGTAGTAGTAGCCTGCTAGTGATGGTAGAAGTGGCAGTAGTACTAGTGATAGTAGAAGTGGAAGTAGTGATGGTAGCAGTGGTAGTAGTACTAGTGATGGTAGCAGTGGCAGTAGTACTAGTGATGGTAGCAGTGGCAGTAGTGATGGTAGCAGTGGTAGTAGTACTAGTGATGGTAGAAGTGGCAGTAGTGATGGTAGCAGTGGAAGTAGTGATGGTAGCAGTGGCAGTAGTACTAGTGATGGTAGCAGTGGCAGTAGTGATGGTAGCAGTGGTAGTAGTACTAGTGATGGTAGAAGTGGCAGTAGTGATGGTAGCAGTGGTAGTAGTGATGGTAGCAGTGGCAGTAGTACTAGTGATGGTAGCAGTGGCAGTAGTGATGGTAGCAGTGGTAGTAGCAGTGGTATTAGTGATGGTAGCAGTGGTAGTAGCAGTACTTGTGATGGCAGCAGTGGTAGTAGCAGTACTTGTGATGGCAGCAGTGGTAGTAGCAGTGGTATTAGTGATGGTAGCAGTGGTAGTAGCAGTACTTGTGATGGCAGCAGTGGTAGTAGCAGTACTTGTGATGGCAGCAGTGGTAGTAGCAGTGGTATTAGCGATGGTAGAAGTGGTAGTAGTGATGGTAGAAATGGCAGTAATAGCCTACTAGTGATGGTAGAAGTGGCAGTAGTACTAGTGATGGTAGCAGTGGCAATAGTGATGGTAGCAGTGGTAGTAGTGATGGTAGCAGTGGCAGTAGTACTAGTGATGGTAGCAGTGGCAGTAGTGATGGTAGAAGTGGCAGTAGTGATGGTAGCAGTGGTAGTAGTACTAGTGATGGTAGAAGTGGCAGTAGTGATGGTAGCAGTGGTAGTAGTGATGGTAGCAGTGGTAGTAGTACTAGTGATGGTAGCAGTAGCAGTAGTGATGGTAGAAGTGGTAGTAGTAGCCTGCTAGTGATGGTAGAAGTGGCAGTAGTACTAGTGATAGTAGAAGTGGAAGTAGTGATGGTAGCAGTGGTAGTAGTACTAGTGATGGTAGCAGTGGCAGTAGTACTAGTGATAGTAGAAGTGGAAGTAGTGATGTAGCAGTGGTAGTAGTGATGGTAGCAGTGGTAGTAGTACTAGTGATGGTAGAAGTGGAAGTAGTGATGTAGCAGTGGTAGTAGTGATGGTAGAAGTGGCAGTAGTACTAGTGATAGTAGAAGTGGAAGTAGTGATGTAGCAGTGGTAGTAGTGATGGTAGCAGTGGTAGTAGTGATGGTAGCAGTGGTAGTAGTACTAGTGATGGTAGCAGTGGCAGTAGTACAGTGATAGGTAGTGGAAGTAGTGATGGTGGCAGCAGTGGTAGTAGTGATGGTAGCAGTGGTAGTAGTACTAGTGATGGTAGCAGTGGCAGTACTAGTGATGGTAGCAGTGGCAGTAGTGATGGTAGAAGTGGCAGTAGTACTAGTGATGGTAGAAGTGGCAGTAGTGATGGTAGCAGTGGTAGTAGTACTAGTGATGGCAGCAGCAGCAGCAGCAGCAGTGATGGTAGAAGTGGTAGTAGTAGCCTGCTAGTGATGGTAGAAGTGGCAGTAGTACTAGTGATGGTAGCAGTGGAAGTAGTGATGGTAGCAGTGGTAGTAGTACTAGTGATGGTAGCAGTGGCAGCAGTGGTACCAGTGATGGTAGCAGTGGCAGCAGTGATGGTAGCAGTGGTAGTAGTACTAGTGATGGCAGCAGTGGCAGTAGCAGTAGTGATAGTAGAAGTGGCAGTAGTGATGGTAGCAGTGGTAGTAGTAGTACTAGTGATGGCAGCAGTGGCAGTAGTACTAGTGATGGCAGAAGTGGCAGTAGTGATGGTAGCAGTGGCAGTAGTGATGGTAGAAGTGGCAGTAGTGATGGTAGAAAGTGGCAGTAGTGATGGTAGCAGTGATGGTAGCAGTGGTAGTAGTACTAGTGATGGTAGAAGTGGCAGTAGTGATGGTAGCAGTGGCAGTAGTGATGGTAGCAGTGGTAGTAGTGATGGTAGCAGTGGTAGTAGTACTAGTGATGGTAGCAGTGGCAGTAGTGATGGTAGAAGTGGTAGTAGTACTAGTGATAGTAGAAGTGGCAGTAGTACTAGTGATGGTAGCAGTGGCAGTAGTGATGGTAGAAGTGGCAGCAGTGATGGTAGCAGTGGTAGTAGTGATGGTAGCAGTGGTAGTAGTACTAGTGATGGTAGCAGTGGCAGTAGTGATGGTAGAAGTGGTAGTAGTAGCCTGCTAGTGATGGTAGAAGTGGCAGTAGTACTAGTGATAGTAGAAGTGGCAGTAGTACTAGTGATGGTAGCAGTGGCAGTAGTGATGGTAGAAGTGGCAGCAGTGATGGTAGAAGTGGCAGTAGTACTAGTGATGGTAGCAGTAGCAGTAGTGATGGTAGAAGTGGCAGCAGTGATGGTAGCAGTGGCAGTAGTGATGGTAGCAGTGGTAGTAGTACTAGTGATGGTAGAAGTGGAAGTAGTGATGTAGCAGTGGTAGTAGTGATGGTAGAAGTGGCAGTAGTACTAGTGATAGTAGAAGTGGAAGTAGTGATGTAGCAGTGGTAGTAGTGATGGTAGCAGTGGTAGTAGTGATGGTAGCAGTGGTAGTAGTACTAGTGATGGTAGCAGTGGCAGTAGTACTAGTGATAGTAGAAGTGGAAGTAGTGATGGTAGCAGTGGTAGTAGTGATGGTAGCAGTGGTAGTAGTACTAGTGATGGTAGCAGTGGCAGTAGTACTAGTGATGGTAGCAGTGGCAGTAGTGATGGTAGAAGTGGCAGTAGTACTAGTGATGGTAGAAGTGGCAGTAGTGATGGTAGCAGTGGTAGTAGTACTAGTGATGGTAGCAGTAGCAGTAGTGATGGTAGAAGTGGTAGTAGTAGCCTGCTAGTGATGGTAGAAGTGGCAGTAGTACTAGTGATAGTAGAAGTGGAAGTAGTGATGGTAGCAGTGGTAGTAGTACTAGTGATGGTAGCAGTGGCAGTAGTACTAGTGATGGTAGAAGTGGCAGTAGTGATGGTAGCAGTGGTAGTAGTACTAGTGATGGTAGCAGTGGCAGTAGTACTAGTGATAGTAGAAGTGGCAGTAGTGATGGTAGCAGTGGTAGTAGTACTAGTGATGGTAGCAGTGGCAGTAGTACTAGTGATGGTAGAAGTGGCAGTAGTGATGGTAGCAGTGGCAGTAGTGATGGTAGAAGTGGCAGTAGTGATGGTAGCAGTGATGGTAGCAGTGGTAGTAGTACTAGTGATGGTAGAAGTGGCAGCAGTGATGGTAGCAGTGGTAGTAGTACTAGTGATGGTAGAAGTGGCAGTAGTGATGGTAGCAGTGGCAGTAGTGATGGTAGCAGTGGTAGTAGTGATGGTAGCAGTGGTAGTAGTACTAGTGATGGTAGCAGTGGCAGTAGTGATGGTAGAAGTGGTAGTAGTAGCCTGCTAGTGATGGTAGAAGTGGCAGTAGTACTAGTGATAGTAGAAGTGGCAGTAGTACTAGTGATGGTAGCAGTGGCAGTAGTGATGGTAGAAGTGGCAGCAGTGATGGTAGCAGTGGTAGTAGTGATGGTAGCAGTGGTAGTAGTACTAGTGATGGTAGCAGTGGCAGTAGTGATGGTAAGTGGTAGCAGTAGCCTGCTAGTGATGGTAGAAGTGGCAGTAGTACTAGCAGTAGAGTGCAGTAGTGATGGTGGCAGTAGCAGCAGTGATGGTAGAAGTGGCAGTAGTACTAGTGATGGTAGCAGTGGCAGTAGTGATGGTAGAAGTGGCAGCAGTGATGGTAGAAGTGGCAGTAGTACTAGTGATGGTAGAAGTGGCAGTAGTACTAGTGATGGTAGCAGTAGCAGTAGTGATGGTAGAAGTGGCAGCAGTGATGGTAGCAGTGGCAGTAGTGATGGTAGCAGTGATGGTAGTACTAGTGATGGTAGAAGTGATGGTAGTAGCCTACTAGTGATGGTAGAAGTGGCAGTAGTACTAGTGATGGTAGAAGTGGCAGTAGTGATGGTAGCAGTGATGGTAGCAGTGGTAGTAGTACTAGTGATGGTAGAAGTGGCAGTAGTGATGGTAGAAGTGGCAGTAGTACTAGTGATGGTAGAAGTGGCAGTAGTGATGGTAGAAGTGGCAGTAGTGATGGTAGCAGTGATGGTAGTACTAGTGATGGTAGCAGTGATGGTAGTAGCCTACTAGTGATGGTAGAAGTGGCAGTATAACCTGGACTCCAGCAGCGTCTGTGTGAGAAGCCGACCTAATGATGACGCAGTGTGGGATGAGAGAGGACATAAATGAGCCGTGACTGTAAACGGTGTTAGAGCTTCCTCACCAAACTTCAGGCATAAATCCTACAGTTTCGTTTCCCGTTGATGTACAAAGGCAATTACGCAGTTAAGTCGCTTCTTTTACATGTTTTATAAATCTAGATGGTCATAAGGTAAATTCGGCATAGTTGACTGCAAACGTTTAACGTCGACGAAGTGAAGGTGAGAGGTGACAGGCAGCCTCCCGGCTTCTCTGTTCGGGTAGTGGAACATAACCTGACAGACAGGCTGAGGGATAACAGAGCAACTCCCCTGTCTCAATAGTCTAACCTGTACTATGTATCTCCCATAGACTTGCACTTAATTGATTCTCAAAAATACGGAAGACGTCTTTTAGTTTCAAATGGCGGGGTGAGTGGGTATTTCACGGGGCGGTTGGCAGCTCTCCTGGCAGTAGTACCACTTCCTGGAAACTCGGCTGCTGCCTGCTTCGTACTGTAGCCTACCTTTCTCCGCCTCGTCCGGTTGGTTGTCGGTGTTTCCAGACTGCCTTTCAAAACCGTTTAATTGGTCTGAGAGATCTTGCCGTTGAATTAGTTTGAGAAGCTGGCACAGCCAGTCTGTGTTGTCGGCTCCCAGCCTGCCTCTCTCCGTCAGAACCTGAAACAGCTGTCGTCCCGTGCTGATCTTTTCCAGCTCTCTCTTCCCGATCATGTCTCGACACATAAACTTCATCTGGTCCAGCTGCTCAGAGGACAGCTGGTTAGAAATCTCCAGCAGAACAGAGTTAAACTGTAAGGAGCTCATGTCTCAGGCAGAATGCAGCGCCGGTGCGAGCTGTCCGAAGTAGGAAACACGTCAGGTTTACTTTCACTTCCGCCTGCTGTTTGCAGCTTATTCTATTCACGGGTTCCAGTCAAATTCTCCAAGAGTGGTCATGGGTCAGATCCTGATCAGGAATTTTTAATTAGCCTATATTTCTGTCTGTGTTGGTCTGAACTTAGGACTATACTCAGTACAGGCCCACTAATGGGATTTCACTCCTGCACTATATTTAGTGAGAGCACCAGGCTACGAGGTCACTGCACTTCCTGCTCAGTTATTTATCTAAACAGCTGTAGATGCTGCTTACTTAGACAGCTTTACAGTTCAGCTGTAGGTGACATATAGGCCTACAGAAGCTTTACTTTGTGTTTCATTATTTTACAATAATGGATGACCTTACAAGTAAGAGCCACCAAACTGCTTAAAAACAGCGAAAGCTCAAGCTCGAGAACAGCTACAGGGACCAGGGCGTCTCCAGCCGGCGAAGTGAGCAGCTTCTGTGCTCACTCTCCCCCTCTGATCTGTCTGAAGACGGAGAGACAGTTAACCGTTTTGAAGTGTTGTTCCACTCAGCTACCTGCTGTGTATGCTGAAACTTTTAACTGGTCGCTGTCTTCTGGTTTGGTTCCTACCTGCTTTAAAAGAGCATTCACCATACATGCCTTAATGACTACTGCCAGTTTCTCTGACTGCGGTGACAATGAAATGTTTAAAACCTTCCGATGTAATAAAACCTTTTGGTTCCTGTGACCCACTTCGGCTTGCTTACCCTCCGAACAGATGTGTGCATGATGCTGTTTCTTTTGTCTTTAACACCATCGCGTCAGCCGGGTCTGTGCGATGCAATCTTTGCGTGGGCACGTGATTTCTTAAAAGAGAGGTTGCAAACAGTGAATAAAAATAACTACTCCTCCACTATTATTGTGAGCACAGAGACGCCGATTTGCGGATGACACCCCCGTGGTTGGCCTGATAAATGATAACAAGGAACGGTCCCGCAGGAACCTTTCTATCAGTGTGTGCAAAACCAAACCAGTGATCTTTGACTGTAGGAAGAACAGGACCCCCTACACTCCCGGCACCACTGACGGTGCTTCTGTCAACGTCTTGGATGGTTTGAAATTTCCTCGGCTTAGAGCTTTCTAACACTCTGAACTGGTCTGAGAGCAGACTGCAGAATGAAAACACAGCACAGGCTGTTTTCTTAGATGCCTTAAGATATTTGGGATGCCCTCTTACAGGAGGTTTAATAGTGTGGTTTGGTAACCTGTCTGTGTTTGACCTGAAGCAAGTCAACAAAATTAAGTCTCCAGAATAATAGGCAGCAATCAGCCACATGAGACACATGATGTCAGGTGCAGGAAAAGCACACAAGTCAATATGAGAGACAACACTCATCCAGGCCATCGCTTCTTTTCACTGCTACCATCCGGTAAGCTGTATGGTAGCACATCGCTCGGTTTAAAGACAGCGTTTCTCCTTTTCAGCAGTGCAGGGCAGCAGCCAGGGCACATGCTTTTCACTGTATACAAATGCATGGGTGTATTTTAATGCACATGACAATCCTATGGATGAATCCCTGGATGTAGGCACGGCAGGTTTAGCCTGTTAGCGGGCCCAAGGCGCCCCCACTGACGCCCCACCTACCGCCCTTTGTGCAATGTGTCCAGTGCAAGCAGTACTCCTGTGCTGGCTAATCCTTAATTTGTTTTAGTTTGTGTTTATTAGATTAAGCACCACTTTGTTAGGAATAGGCATCATGTGAGCACAATATCGACTACTGTAAAAGAGCTCAGCATCTCTCAAAACTAGGTTTTGACCAAGGTCCCTCTACAAGACATAGCCACAAAAAAAACTAATAATACAACAACCGCCTTAGCCGATACTGTACTTTAGTGATACACATGCAATTAATAAAAGTACCAAAACCAAGTGAAATGCAGGAATTTTCAATAAATGTGCACACTGCAGGCAGTTAATCTTTTATTTGCAGTTAGTTCAAACAAAAGAGACTCAAAATATCAGAGACAGACAAATCGGTTATACATGCATATACGTACACTCACTCATGTTGTGAAATGGGCATACATTATCATAGACATTAGCATGTCTCAACTTGTAGTGTTTTACTGATGCTGTAAATACAGCATGGCAACAGACGGCAGGAGAAGGACATCACCTGAGGGACATCGAGGGAGGGGCCTCACACGTGACATCAGGTTAGAAGAAAAAACTATTCTAGCTAAAACAGGCTCCGCAGCCCTGTGGCTGCACGGAATCAATCACTGAATATCAACACTAACCCTACTTACATACACAGTATTAATAGTATTAAGATTTGGTAATAAAATGTGCAGTTTTTGCTCAAAAGAGCAAGAAATATTCCGGAAAGAAGTAACGTCTTTGTAGGCTGTATTGGAAGATGTTTTCCCAGGCACCCTTCCAGATACAGCGAAATAGGTCCATATTGATGGTTAAATATAGAATTAAAATTAAGACAATAAGATAAAGTACATCACTGTCATTGTGAAAGTCTCTAGTTGATAGATCAGTGGTCCCCTGTGGGCTGATAAAACCCTTTCAACACATTAGATACACTTAGAAATGCATTGTCATGATAAGATATGCAACATTTTGACCTAAACGTGATTATACATCACTGAACACGTATGGGTTAAGGGCTTAAATTTGGGGTAGTTCAATATATTTACAGCAGGGGGCAGCATTTGACACATCAATAAAAGCAGGCCGCACATTCCAGTCTACAGTAGATGTACGTTCTTCAAAGGGATATCCAGTCACTCCCACATATGTTTTTGCACTTTGAGAAATACAAAACAAAATATTATTCCGTCTTTGTGCTTGAATAGTTAAAGAGTTGCAGCTTTAGAAAAATGTCAAATGATTTATGCGGTTAATATAAGGCAAGATAATAATAATGAAACAGTGCTGCCTCTCCTGGTTTCACACTGTGTCCCTCTGTATGAAAACTGCTGAATGGACATTTCAAATGAGCCAGTGATAGCTCAGAGAAGAGGATCGATCGATGGTTTGAATCCCTGGCGCAGCTAGGAGAATATAGGCAGGGTAAGAGTCAGTACAGCCGCGCCTCGCTCACCAGCTGTCACCTGAGCAAGACACTGCCGCTGCTTTCCAGAGACGTCAACAAGTTCCTGCTTTAGCAGAAACAGTCCCTTTAAATTTGAATCTCACATTGCTATCAATGTGGCAACATTCCTCAATCCCATTTGCTCCAGATGCATTTGTCTGATGTTATATGAGCATGATGGCACACACTGGACACATCCTTGTGCCAGTACACGTGGCTTTAAACACGAGTACATTGAGCTCCATTCTCAGTACTCATCCATCAGCACACCTGTGCCGTAACTGATTAAACATACATTTGAATTGGACATTTTCATTTAAATTAACAGTGGCTAGCTCTCTATGCTAACTAGCTAGCTTGCTTTAACAAATATCATTATGGCTTGCTGCATGGGGAAAACTTTGACTTGACTCAGCAAAGCCCTCTAATAAATAAAGCTGAGCAGATTCACAATATACAAAAGTGTAAATGGCTTTTATGGTTTTAATCAGTGAAACAAAAAACATTTACTTCTGGGCTCTTTAAAGCTGCATAAGCCAACATCAGTGGTTCAAAAGGGACTGATGAACAATTCTGTCAAGAATTACAGGAAACTCTTCCCCAGTTTGTGGATGATCCAAAAGACACCAAATAAACAAGGGAGGCAAAAGATTAAATGAGTCTCTCTTGCTTGCAGTTACCTAAACTTGCATTAACTGATTTTGTGGCCACTGGGGGGCAGCAGCTTTTAAGTTGATATGGCACATGTACACAGAACAACATTAGCATCCATATGGAGTCGTGCTTCTTATAGCAGCTAATCATTTTTTTAAATATTAACCATAAATCACATTACTGTGTAATGTTACTAACGTAAAAGGTGTTACTCGTAATGACGAACACACAGAATTATCAACAACTCTGCAGTTCCCCTCAGCTCTACAGAGCTTTTTAACTTCTTGCAGCTCATTGTTTTGGTTTTACAGCCTGCAAACTTCTTTGCATCAACCTTTTTCCAGCAGCAGGCAGATGTTTTCTCAGATAAAACTGACTGTACACTACCAGCTCAGCACCAAACAGCAGACAGATAAAGCTAGCAATTAGCTTGGTACAAGTTAATCAAAGAGCCAGAGAAAAATATCTTTAGCTGCTTGAGCTAAAAGCACAGTTAATACTGGACTGGGTGGCCAGAAACACTCCAAATCAATGCTAATTTTGCTCTGTGTTCATGTGTTTTGCTCTGTTGTGGATAAATAATTGTTTGCAAACACGTTCGCCATAACAATTTTATATGGTGACAATATGTCTGTGTTGTGTTTTCAGCTTGTTCTGCTGCCCCCAAGTGGCCAAAAAAACAAAACCAAAAAATCACTAATGATTAATGCAGCTTTAAGAAACACTATTGGAATTATTTTCATTTCATGACGTCATGTGTGGAAAAGATGGCTCTCTATACCTATACCAGATTTTGGTAAGGGTAAACAGGACATACAGGAAGTACCTACAGTACAGCATCTCAGCGAGGTGAGATGGAGCGTGACATCACTTTGTGTTTATACTGTAAATCTTGTCAATTGCAGCTTTAAGAATTCCAGTTCATTGGAATGAATCAAAATGTTGCGTGTGCTTCTCGTTATAATGCCACTGAGCACTGTTAGGCAGTTTGCTCATACTCAAAATGTAACAATGATCAATATGGTGCTCATACAAGAGAACAGTACAAATCAACAGGCTGCTTGACACAGGTCTTCCAACACCTTGCAACAACCAAAGCACATGTGCCTGACCGTGTTGCATATTCAGAAAATTACATAAAATACATTCCTGCATTTGTATATAATTGGGCAAAAAATAAAAAAGGCATATCTGAGCTTTACACTTTTGTGTTGTATCTCACCAGTAAGATAGCAGGAGGAAATTCTTCTCAGCAGGACCATTTGGACGAATTGACGGAGGATTCAATACAAAAGCTGCATTCAAGTCCCGTGGGAGAGGTGGCAGGTATGAACTTACTGCTTAAAAATATGATTCACATCAGGTTGCGGGTGGGGTTTGGCACTGCTTTCTCATCAACAAGGAAATTCCGAGTCAAATGAAGCTAATGGCTTGCTCCTTTCAAAGACATCCAATAAATAATGTTTTGTGATCATAAATCCTATTGACCGAGTTTTGTCTAACTACTTGCTGGATGTTTGGTTAATGTCTGGCCTGCTGTAAAATGTAACATCTTAACATGGGAAAAGTGTTAAAAAGAGGCAAACAACCAGTTTCCAAGGTGAAGGAATTCTAACGTGAACACGTCAAAGTTTAGGTTTTAATTGTTATTCCCAAGAAAAGTGAATGCAGCAAAAGCTTTGCTGGTTATTAAAACTGATCATGTGTTAATGGATAACCAGCTGGCTTTGTGCAGCTGACCCGCTTATGTACAGGTGTTTGTTGCTGTTTGTGCTTGTTTTCCCAGAGCATGCGAGGCTGGCCGTGAGCGGGGCTGTGGTGGACTCTGACTGGCTGATGAGGGGGAGGTGCAGTTGTCCTGGTTGTGGTTGTCCCGCACTGCAAGCCTTTTGCCCTGCTCCTCCTTCATAAAGAGCTCCACCATGAGGATCTTCTCCTTGTGCATCTGGAGGCTGATGTCTTTGGGGATGTCCGGGATCAGCCAGTCCACAAAGTCACTCATAAGCATCACCACGTTCTGCACAGAACAGAGGGAACAGAGAGCAGATCGGAACACCTCAGCAGTGAACATCTCATTGAGGCAGAGAAACACAGATTTTCTGGCCTAGTAACATTTAACTTTTGCTGAGCGGCCACTGTGTTTACATCTTGTTTGACTTGTGTGATGAAATGATAAAATGTTTATCTGCGACACGCTGAAGCGGAGTGTAACAGTAGCAGAAGGAGAGGAGTCAAAGTCATCAAACTGACTCAGTTTCATGTCATTTACACAGCAAAACTTAGTGACTTATGATTATGACTT
Source organism: Siniperca chuatsi (assembly GCF_020085105.1). Classification (NCBI taxonomy): domain Eukaryota; kingdom Metazoa; phylum Chordata; class Actinopteri; order Centrarchiformes; family Sinipercidae; genus Siniperca; species Siniperca chuatsi. Next base: position 36,694,081 of record NC_058042.1, read on the forward strand.
TAAATGCTGTATCTCTAATTGTAACACATGATATCATAATTAATTTTTACTTGCAATTTTCACGAGATACATTTTTGTATTTGATTATAAAAATGTTATCACCTTATTTATTTTCCTGGGGGGAATGGGCTCCCTTACAAAAGGTTCACCGAGGACGGAGCAGATGGTAAGAAATATGCCAGGAACACCAAAGAAAAGCAAGCGATAAACAGCAAATAGGACTGCTGTTACTGTTGAAGGTAACAGCAGTACTTAGGTCTGCGGGCTACTGGACGTGGTGGAGGTGTAAACAACAGGTTTAGTGACTGCTAGTTAATGAAATCAATCAAATCAAGAAATTCAGACGAGTAGAGGAGAAGCAGCCAGCCACAGGCCACTCAATGAATTACCTCATATTTCACTCCATAAGGCCATAAATTCATCAAATATGAATGACTTGTTTGCATGTTTGTTTGCTTTGCCTGCATAAAATATGAAGTGAGTGGCATGCCTATGTGAAAGCATGTAGAGGCATACAGTGTGCGTGCTTTGATATTAATATCTGTGTGTTGCTCCAAACCTGAAAGACAATAACGAAGGCGAGGCGGGCGGCCAGAACGGCCCAGAACTCCTTAGAGAGTTCATATGGTGTGCTGGACCAGGGAGACTCTCTGTAGTCCTTATACCTGGAGACAGAAAGACAGAGTCTCCACATATGATTTATTTAGAACATATTTAAAAAGATTTCATTTGATGCTTTACTATTTGACAGATGGCCATTTTCCCACTTGTTATACTTCCCTGTATGACAGTACATGCACTTATGTAAATGCAATGCTATGCGAGGTTCTATGAGAGATGGTGAGATGTTTGGGAGGTTTTGGCAAAAGAATGGTCAATTTTAAATACATCAGTTGTTGTCCCAACACATCAGCAGACTCACTTCCAAAATCAAGTACACCCGGCTATAAAGTGAAACCGTACCTGCATATTTCTACCGTGTAGCCCAGGTGCATTGGCTGGAGAGGTTCTGTTCCTGGCTGGAAGTCGCTGACGTTGAAGTAAGACAGAGTGTGATTGACGAAGCCGTGCATGGTGCCGTCAGGGCTGAACATGTACTGGTAGACCAGCCGTGGGATGAAGTCAGAGGTGAAGGAGATGACAAAGGCCTGGGGGACAGAGAACTGCTTAACTGCTTACTGTCTTCATGAAATCAAATGACAGAGTTAAACTATGACTCCTTCCTGATTTCTGGATTTAGAGAAGAAAAGAACTCCATAAGGTGACACTGACTACACATTTTCATTCGTTTTCATTTTCCAGCTATGCGTTCAAGCATTTTTCAGACTAGCCCCAGCATGTTTTGGAAGTAAAACTGTACAGTGACTATAAAGATATAAAGATGCAAGACTTACATTAACGATGACTGCTACCTTGCTGAGGCCTCTCAAGAGGTTGTACCAGATACCTGCAGAAGGACAGAGGAACCTTCATTTAGGTGAAAACAGCAGCTTCGACATGGAAATACTGTACAGGGTGAGTAAGTACCAGCCACCACTAGCTGGCACAAGCGCTCGCTGCACGAGAGGTGGAGAGACTTCACTGTGTGTTGTAGGAATGTTACGTGCATGTTTTGCCCCATGAACTGCTTTTTGCTATTACTGCTGACCAGGACCATACAGGCTCTGAGACTGATCTACATATGTTCCAGGCAGACATTGTTCAATTCTGTATATTAAGAAAACCAACTTACACGGATTTGAAACTTGCTTGAAGCAGCAATCCATCACAGTCTTCAATTTCAGTTCAATATGTTTACATCAGAATTGAATGATTCATTTGATAACCTGGCACTCTCCTTTAATCCTACTGCCAGAAATGATCTTTGATTCTCACCTAACTTTTCATTGTCACGTTAATACGGTAGTGCAGTCCTGTTTTTAAACAAAGTCATATTGTTTCAAAAATCTGATCATTTTCATTATTCTCTGACTTGGAGAAAGTAGTTCATGCTTTCATCTTCTCCAGAGTTGAATATTGTCACTTTCTTTACCTGCCTAAATGGCAAACCCCGCTCATGCCTTCCAGTTGTACACAGTGCTGTAGCCCCAGATTTTTAATGTTTTATTCGTTACTTTTAAAGCACTCCATGGTCTGACTCCAACTTACATTTGTGAGTTTTTGTGCCCATTTGACCTGCACTCAGCAAAGCTCTGCTAGCAGTCACCTATCTACAGTGCATCCGGAAAGTATTCACAGCACTTCACTTTTCCACATTTTGTTATGTTACAGCCTTATTCCAAAATGGCCACTCAGGGACATTCACAGAGTTCCCGTAGCCACTCTGTTATCTGGGCTGTGTGCTTAGGGCCGTTGTCCTGTTGGAAGATGAACCTTCGCCCCAGTCTGAGGTCCAGAGCGCTCTGGAGCAGGTTTTCATCAAGGATGTCTCTGTACATTGCTGCATTCATCCTCGATCCTGACTAGTCTCCCAGTTCCTGCCGCTGAAAAACATCCCCACAGCACGATGCTGCCACCACCATGCTTCACTGTAGGGATGGTATTGGCCAGGTGATGAGCGGTGCCTGGTTTCCTCCAGACATGAAGCTTGCCATTCAGGCCAAAGAGTTCAGTCTTTGTTTCATCAGACCAGAGAAATTAGTTTCTCATGGTCTGAGAGTCCTTCAGGTGCCTTTTACTGAGGAGGGGCTTCCGTCTGGTCCCTCCACCATACAGGCCTGACTGGTGGAGTGCTGCAGAGATGGTTGTTCTTCTGGAAGGTTCTCCTTTCTCCACAGAGAAATGCTGGAGGTCTGTCACAGTGACCATCGGGTTCTTGGTCACCTCCCTGACTGAGGCCCTTCTCCCCCGATCGCTCAGTTTGGCCGGGCGGCCGGCTCTAGGAAGAGTCCTGGTGGTTCCAAACTTCTTCCATCTACAGATGATGGAGGCCGCTGTGCTCACTGGGACCTTCACTGCTGCAGAAATGTTTCTGTACCCTTCCCCAGACCTGTGCCTCGATACAGTCCTGTCTCAGAGGTCTACAGACAAGTCCTTGGACTTGATGGCCTGGTCTGTGCTCTGACATGCACTGTTAGCTGTGGGACTTATATAGACCGGTGTGTGCCTTTCCAAATCATGTCCAATCAAATGAATTGTTTTTTATTTTTAATACATTTGCAAAGATTTCAAACAAACTTCTTTCACGTTGTTATTATGGGGTATTGTTTATAGAATTTTGAGGAAAATAATGAATTTAATCCATTTTGGAATGAGGCTGTAACATTACAAAATGTGGAAAAAGTGAAGCGCTGTGAATACTCTCTGGATGCGCTGTACAACTAAAGGAGACTGTGCATTTGCTATCAGGGGCCCCAAACTCTGGAACAGCCTTCCTGTTGAAATTCATCTCGCTTGCAATCCTGCATTACTTGGTCTTGTGTTCTACTTTGAATTGTGCCAATCAGTTTTGCTTTTTTAATGTTTGTGTTATTGTTTTTTGTGAAGATTTTTTGTGTTTTTTTGTCTTGATTCTGAAAACAGTGTCCAGATGACTACGACTGAAACCTTTTCTACGATAGAACACTGCTGGACGAATGAGGGACTACACCGTCTTTTTGTGAAGTACTTTGTAACACTGTGAACAGTGCTATACAAATAATAATAATAATATCTTTATTTATATAGCACTTTTCAAAACAAAGTTACAGTGTTTTACAAGACAAAATAAAAAAAACCTATTTAAAAACAGTTTAAAAGTTATACAACATTGAGCAAAAGGAGCTACATATGAGAGAGTATAATAAGTAAAATAAAATAATGTCAAATAAATAAAATAATCAATAAAGAGTGTTAAGAGAATGCCTTTGTAGGTTTTAAGAAGTAACTTAAAGTGACTTAAAGTCAGATCACAAACCCTGTGAAAGTGCACTTCTAAAAATGTGTTTTTAAGAGGGATTTAAAAGAGGATATGCTGCTCTCCAGTCTGATCTCCTCAGAGAGGTTGTTCCTGAGAGTGGGGGCCCTCACAGAAAAGGCCCGGTCACCCTTGGTCTTCAGCCTGGAATGTGGAATGGCTAGCAGAGCCTTGGCTGAGGACCTCAGGTTCCGACCAGGCATGTATGGTGTCAGAAGATCTGAGATGTATTTGGGTGCGAGTCCAGAGCAGGCCTTAAACGTTATCAATAATATCTTAAAATCAATTCTAAAATTTACTGGGAGCCAGTGAAGAGAAGCTAAAACTTTTTTTAGTTTTGGTGAGAAGTCTGGCTGCTGCTTTTGGACAAGCTGTAATTTATATAAACTCTGTTGACTCAGACGTGTAGAGCGAGTTACAATAGTCCAAACGAGAGTTAATAAAAGCGTGTATGACTGTCTCTAGATTTCTGCTGGATAGAAATGAACTGATCTTGGAGATTCTCCTGAGCTGCAGAAAGCAAGACTGGACAACTGTGTTAACATGCTTGTTCAAGCTGAGGTTGTTGTCAAAGATGACACCAAGATTTTTGCAGTTTTCGGGCTGGGAGAGAGACAGAGAGCCCAGATGTTGTGAAGCATGAGTGTTAGCTGTGCCAGGGCCAATAATGATTACCTCAGTCTTATCAATATTTAGCTGCAGGAAGTTCTGGGCCATCCAACATTTGAGGTCAAGGATGCAGTTGTTGAGTGTATTAATTTGGTAAAAAAATCACTGGGGTTAAAAGTGAGGTACAGTTGAGTGTCATCTGCGTAGGAATGGAAGCTGACATTATGCCTGCGGTTGACATGCCCCAGGGGTAACATGCAGACAGAGAACAAGAGTGGTCTGAGGACAGACCACTCTAAAAGAAATAAATGTTATTATTATTATTATTATTATGATGATGATTTAAAATATATTGTATGTCTGGTGCATTTAAGGATGCTATGACTTCACTGCCTTCAAAGTCGCTATATTAGCACTTTCAGTTAAAGGCTAGATTAACATTTTTTTTAAGTCTGACTAAAACAACATTCACATGCCCGTATGTACGTTGAAACAGTTTTCAGTTACTGTTATCATTATACTGGAACGAAATTCCAATGTAAGTGATGGGGGACAAAATCCACAGTCCTCATTCTTTGCAAAAATGCTTTCCAAACATTAGCCAAAGCTAATATGAGACAACAATTTGGCATTGTGAAATCAAGTGGGTCTCTTCCAAAGTTAGTCTTTTTAGTACAATATTGCCCCATTTTGTTAACTTGGACAGCTGGAGTGGAGAGATAGTCACACAAATAGGGAATTTGATTTGATTTGGTTCAGACTGCTAAAGCCACATATTATCTTCAGCTGAACTTTAAAATGCTTTCTTACACAGCACGAGGACTGTGGATTTCGTCTCCCATCAGTTTCATTGAAGTCTTGTTAGGAAGGGATCTCTTTACGGCCATTACCTACAGGAGAAACCCTTCCTCAATAACGGTCAAGAAGGACATCAACAACTTTAGGTTAGTAAAAATTTGAGGATGTGGTTTGTTTTGTCTGAGGTAGTGTAATTTCTAATTCTGAGAGCCCACACAGTGAGGTGAAGATCAGTTTGAACATAACGTTTATCAAAACTAATTGCAAATCTCTCTTCTCCTAGATTTTTCACCCTAATGAAGGTGATGTAGCTGAAAACATCCAGGGAAATAAACACAGCATATTGGGGAATACTTGTGTGATCTTTTTCTCCATTTATTTCAGTTGGGGTAGTGGACACCTACCAATGTCTTTGGCTTTGGCTGCAATCGGCCTGCGCAGCTCCATAACAAACTTCTTGGCATCCAAGCGAATCTCGATGATGTTATTCAGAAGAGCGAAGAGCGGAGCCAGAGGGAAGGAGGCCACGAAAAGAGTCACCATCCCAAACTGGATGACTAAAGACACAGACGAGAGGAGCAGTTAGCAGAAGTTACTGGATGAAGACTTGTCTTTTGCTTCAAAAAGGGAAACTAACTGTAGACACTAGAGGACAGACTGTGATCCACGACCAATTGAAATTTTGATGGATAGGTGACCAAAGCTATTTGGTCTAAAAATTGAAGTCAAGATGAATCTGGACAAATGCAGCTACCTTGTCAACAAGGTAGCTGATGCTATCATGTCAACACAGCACATGCCACATACAGTAATATGGTACAATTGATAGAGATTTTAAAAACCAAGACAGGTGCTGATATTTTGCAGTGAATCTGCCAATGTAATCAAATCTGCTCTAAACAATGTGGCTTCTTCACCATTACCAAAAGTGAAAAGAAGTCAGACACATACAACAGGGTCATTCCATCCTAATCCTTTGCCTGAAGACAAAATCAGTGTGGTGCCAAAAAGCTGCTTGAATGCTCCAGTCCAACCTGCAAAACTACATCTGTTGGGTACACGTTCAGCTGAGTATCTTTGAAGCTTTATAGATTTTCTGTTGGAAAAGATGGATGGAATAGCTACTGTAGAGCTCGTTTGAGGAGATTTGCAGGTTGCAGCTCTGAGACATCTCAGTTACATTAAAGCTGCATACATTGTTTTGTTTGGTCACTTGGGAGTACCAGAACAAACTAAAAATACAACAACCGACATTTTATCCCCTTTTAAAGTTGTTATGGCCAACATTTGCCTATTTACACATCCAGTAGACACAGAGCAACATTAGCATTCATCATTTGGAGTGGTGTTTCCAGAATTATGATGAGAAATCTCCAGTAGCCACACATTTCTATGTTTATCATAATGATAATAAGCATTGTTTTACGTGCTTATCAGGTTGTTCAGGCTCTTCGTTGGAGAGGCAATCAAGAAAGGAAATTGTTATAGTATAGTATATAGTTTTGTAGCGAGAGTGACTTTGGTTATCGCGGCACATTGATGCCCTCTAGCATCAATGAAGAGTTCTCATTAATAATTTCTTTGAGGGAGAATTGTTTTGTTGTGGTGTAGCGATCATTGATCCTTGTTGTTTAAAGTATGGACCCTCCAGTTGGCTACATTGTTGGGCTTCATTATGTTCTGTAGGGGGCATTCCGTCACCAATCAGTCCCTTTCTGACCTCACATCTGCTCACATCAGTGGTGCCATACACAGCAAAAAAGTCAGAGATTACGTGTTTTTTGCAAATTAAGATTTAAAGGACAAAAATTCACCTAACTAGCATTAGCATTATTTATTTTGGAATAAAAGTATTGAAACTGTGGATAACTTTGTTTGTGAGCTTTGCAATAACCAGAAAACCGTGCTGTTCTGTATATTTTTGAAGAACATACAGTATGTGTCAATAGGTGGGGTCGGGGTCCAATATGGGTCAGCTTTGAGGGACCCTGTCTCCTGAATGGTTGGTCATTCTGGTTCATCAAACCACGTTCTAACACTCTCTTATACCGGTTAACATGTCAGAAAAATGTGTTCAAATTGAAAGGGGTGAGGTCAGAAAGTGATTGATTTGATTGATGCCCCGTAGCTTGCTTGGTTGGAACACTTGAGTTTTCAGTTTGCATGTTGAGTCATCTGAGGCAAACATCTGTGCGTGGATATATAATAAGATTGGAGTGCTGTCCTTCTAATGAGTTTGAATTTTTGCTTCTGAGGATTCAGCACCCATCTATACGTAGTTGAGCATGTCATGTTTCTGTCCAGCTAATGAATGTTAAGTCCAATATTCACTCTGCTCTATTTTGGTCTCTATCAGGTCTCTCAAACACTGCATCTGGCTCTTTAGCTGCTAAATGTTCATCTTTCTTCTGCAGCTAGTCTGTGACTCCACAGTTTGGTGCTGGGCAGGTAGTGTACAGTGGGTTTATTAGCAACAGCTGCCCACCACTGCTGGAAACGAGGCTGACGAGAGCAGAATCTGCGGGCCGTCAAACCAAAACAATGACCTACAGGAGGCTAAAAAGCCCTGTAGAGCTGAGAGGAACTGCGGATTTGGGTGATAATTGTCGGTCACTATGAGTGACCCCTTTCACATTACATGTAGTCATTTGATCCATTGTTGATAGAAAAATATTGATTAGTGCTGATTTAAGGTCAATGATCCATAATATTTTCAAATACGCTACATCTATTCTATCACTGACTGAAATAATGCAATAGTGAGTCAATCAATACACTTTAAGAGGTTAAATGATCAATATGCTAACATATATATATCACACAGGCTCTGTAGTGTAGTGTAGTGATGCTCATTATTTGCTTCACTTTCAGCTATGTTGCATAAATAGTTTGTTACACCTGACTGACTTATGCTATCTACAGTTACTATAACCAGTGCTGAGCCATTTGAGTGGCCTATTTTGTGGTGTAGCTGTGTTTAGGTTTTGTCATTGTTGGCCTTGTCATTCATTTTTGTGGGTGTCGTACCTTACGCACTCAGTTTGCGTGATGCACCGTGTACACTGAGACTGAGACAGTGAAAAACATGGATGTAATTTGTGTGATGCAGCAGTTAGGTTTACAGAGTCTCACTGACTGACCATCAGAGAGACATTTACGCACTGCTGGTCACAGCTAAAAATGTTCAATACTCAAAGGAAACGCAGTTACTGTAGCAACCGGTCTTTTAAATGATAAATATTGATTGAAGGACATGAAGAAATAAGAGTGTTGAGCTTGAAGTAACTTTAATCCTCTCTCAGTAGTATTGGGAAGTTTGGTAACATGATAAGTCTCTGCCAGTCTTTATTAAATGTATGTATCAACTGCTTAATAATATAGATCCCAAAGGAGCAATTACACTGCCGCAATAGTGGTTTCACCAACCAGGCTTCATTCGGCCCGCCTCAGCTCCACCTCTTTACCCATTTTTGGATTAGCTGGAGTCAGGGACAGGCTCACTTCGAGCTTCACAACGGCTCTTCAGAAACCTATGGGTGACGTCACAGACACTACCTCCATTTTTTTATACAGTCTATGGTTTAGACTCACTCATCTCCATGTACTCAGGGCTGAGGCCAACGAAAGGACCCAGGAAGTGGTCTTTCTCATGACGCTGCAGGGTTTTGTTCAGCTCCTCCTCTTGCTTTGAGTCCAACTCCGACTTCCTCCTACGGAGCAGTTTCTTCAGCTTCCTGTACATACCAAAAGTCCATGATGGAAATAACACATTTAGTCTTGTTAATTCAATTCAATTTTATTTATATAGCGCCAATTCATAGCAGAAGTCATCTCATTGCACTTTTCCTATAGAGCAGGTCTAGACCGAACTCTTTGTTACTAAAGCCTGATCCAGACTGGGTTTTTTTTTGACATAAACACATAACAGACATTTTTGGTAAAGATCCCTCTAAATGACCTCAAACACATCTTTGGAATTTCTTTACTTCTTATTTATTGGCTACCAGTGTGATAACCTAATATTAGCTGATAACATCAACCTGGCCAATATAACCGTCGGGTCTTCTTCTTTATACTCTTAGATAAGCGCTCCTGTTTACTGAGTATAAGGCTAATGTGATTTTGAGAACTATACTTTTACATAAGTATATTTTGACTGGAGTATTCTCCTTCATGGCACGCTAATGAGGATGCTAGTCCATAAGCATGTGGGTGACGGGACACACATTCCTGCAGACTGCAGAGGGCGAAATAATGCAAATATGTAGCACAAATTACAAATTAAATATGTAGTACAAGTTACACACAGTTTGTTGCCAGTTCATACACTTAGTTTTAGCTAGGTACACCTAGCTAAAACTAATGCAGTCTAATCCAGCAGTAAATCCCCCTGCATGAAGGTTATATTGTTCAGTTTGTGTTGAAACATAGTTTTAAAGACGTGTTGATTGTTGATTCATTCAATCATTTTGGAGGCTGCGGTTTGTGGTGCTGTTGAACTGTATTGCATTATACAGAGATGTGTTTCTGCTATTTAGCCGACCCTCATTAATATGAATGCGGTGGACAAAAAAAAAGAAACACCTCTCAGTATAACGTGATACAGTACGATTCATTTTAACAACATTAGTTTAATGTTGACTAAAGTCATTTTTCAAAGTGGCATTACTCATAACTCGGTGCTATTTTCTGATCTTTAAATGCTTCGATCCATCCTCATCTTAGTGAAACATGCCATCTGGGTCATTGGTGGACAGTTGGTGATACATTCATTTGGATATCTATCATTATATTATGATATATATTGACTTATATTATATCTATGAATTATAACTGTGATACAACTTAGAGCTGTGCTATTGGTGGACTATGTGATAAAGAGGGGAAACCAAACATACAGTACAATAAACTTAAAAACCTCCATTACAGTGCACTCTAAGGAGTGCAGTGTGTCTGAAAAGCAGACTGGCATTTAAACGATTCCTCTCAGATGCAAGTACAACTGAGTGGGTGTGCATAATTTGCTCCGTGGCTTGCTGAACTCACGTGTTGTGATCTATGCTGAACTGTTGTTCAGCTTGTGTATGTGACTGTTGTGCGTGTTAGCATCATGGGAAAGTCTGTGTTTGAGCATGTTGCACAGTGTGTGCTCTGCACTCACGGAATGCCAATCTCAAACAGGTTGTTCTGGATGAGCTGCTTGCCCAGCATGGTAATGCACAACTGGATGCACAGCTCCATGAGGCAGCCTGCATGGGCACACTGGACAGAGAGAACGTGAACAAGTGTCAGAAAGTGACAGGAAATCAAATGGAGGGAGGGTGGAAGTTAAGAGTTGACAGTGGGGAGTGGAAAGTGAAGTTAAAACAAGTGCCAGCAGGAGAAACAGACCACAACCACTTTATATATGGCTACATAGGCAAAAGCTCCATGTTGTACTAAAAAAGAGAAATATTTCATCAGAATTAATATTTGATTTACTATTAATGTGTGTGTGTGATGTACTACAAAATGAAAATATCCTTCTTTAATATTCATGTTTGAAAATGCGCCTCAATGTGTGTGCTCTCAAAATGAGAAATTTATGAAAATGCATAATTACTACCAAAACTAAAATTAAAACTCAACTGACAAATAGTCTATTATGAAGGGCCGTTAGGGACATTATTCAGAATTACCATGCACATACATGTACGTTTCCTCTCACATACACATATGAAACTCATTCACATACTATACTGACAACCACACACACATACAAGTAAAATGCTTTTACATACTGTACACTACTAAAAAGCTTTCACCACACTGGTAGAATGTGCTCATGTACACAGCTGAAATGCTCTCGTATCATATTGTGAAATATAACTGTTCAGTAGTGATAACGAGCATTACAGTCAAAAACGAAGGACTTCCTGTCATCTGAAGGAAACAGGAAGACTCCACACCAGGAAGTGCTCTTGCTGGATTTGAAGTACTTCCACCATGAGGTATGTTTATCTTTGTCCAAACTTGATTTTTTGATTTTTATTTACACTGAGTCACTTCATGCGTCTTGGGCGGATCAGATAGCTGTCTGATCTCTAAAAAGCTCAGTGCAAATGGAGCCTTCAAGAAGCATACAAGATGGATTTAAATCTGATGGTTCAAACCACCTCTGGAGGACGTTTGAGACTCGTTCTAGTCAGATGTTGAAAAGGTGTAAATGCATCTGTCTCTCCAAGACGCATGCGCAGTCTTTCCTCCTTCTACAGTGTAACTATGTCAGTAAGCAGTGTGTGGAAATGCACTCACTGTCTGATGCTCTGAATACACCCATGGTCTGGCTCCTCTGTCTGTGTGATAACAGCAGCTAAAGTTACACTGAAATGAGCCGTTAGTTTTCTGTCTCATTATAGTAACAAGGAAAAACAGCTCCTGCCATTTCTACACATACGATCAAATACATCTGATCCCTGATCAGTTCAACCATTCAATGATCTGTGTGCGATCTCTGTACGTACACCGTCCTGCTGCCCCAAATACTCACTAGAGCACCAAATGTGGATGAATCTGCTGCTGAAAATAGTCAAATGAACTATTTCCCCCTTTTTGAGTAACGTTTGTTAAAAACTAGTATTATACGGTAGTATTTATATTTTTAAGATTTATGTCTTCACTAGGAACCACTGGGCTAAGGCCTGAGTGCCACAGGCAAGGAGGGAAAGTGGGAAAGTATTGAGGCACGGACTAACAGTTGGTTTTAGTCTTTTCATAGGAATTTTTGACATTAAGAAAATATGGAATAACAACAGCCTTACCCTTGCACTGCAATTGCACTGTGTTAAGTTTGAATTACCTCTTCCATTCTGTACGATCCAACAACATACAAGTAGTTTCCAGGCCGCCCAACAAGCCTGTCAACCAAACACAACCATTACACGTTGTACATGAGGCGAGGAAAGCAGGTAATATACAGTGTGATCATGTTCACTATATACAGTGCACAGCACAAACATACTGGTAGAATGTTTTGGATAAAAGTGTGAGAGCAGCAACAGATGTTTGAGTATTTGAGTACTAATGGCCCACAGAAGTTAGAGATTAAAATTATTAACACAAAAATGCACCAAACATGAGCAGTGAGGAGTCTTTGTTTTACCTGCCCCTGAAAAAGGCCAAGTAGACAATGGGTGTGAAGGCATTGACAAACTTCAAGATAAAAGTTTTGAAGATGAGGCGGTCTTCAAAGCTCTTGTCTGTCTTTGGAACCTCTGAAAAAGAGAGAACATGTGACTTAATTATCTCCAGTACAAACTCTTTCCGATTACTTTCCAAGTTGCAACCTGAAATGTGAATGGATTACAGGAGGGCACAAAAAAACATAATGTCTAATATCACTTGGGGAAACTATCCTCCAACATTGTTTTTCTACAGGAACTTCACTTCAAAGCAAACAGAATACTTTAAGAGGCAATGGCTGGGGGAGGCCGTTGAAGCGGCATTTACTTCTAGGAGTGTGGGAATACCAGTTAACAAGAGGATAGCATTTAGGTTGGTTTCCCAAAACGCAGAGATCTATGGTACATTCCTAATAGTTAAATGTGAAATGTTTGGAGAACTCTGTTCCCTTATTGATGTCTGCATACCTCCCAACTCAGATATGTCTTTTCTAAGTAAAATTCAAACTGTGTTAGACCATTCACCAACAGGCGTGATCATGTTAGGAGACCTGAACAACATATTCAGCTCTTATGACAGCTCAACCAAAAACAGGAAAATTAATCCACCAAAAAAACTCCTGACTTTTCTTTCTGTTAATGAACTGCAGCATACATGAATAACTTTACACCCTAATACAATAGATTACACATATTTTTCACACCTTCAAAATAGTTGTAGTTGAATAGATTACTTCTTTATATCTAAGACAGGCCCGGACAGGGTGCTATTGACTAAAACGACATTGTTACATGCATTATGTCTCCGAAACAAAATACACTGTCTCATAGGATATGGAGAATGAATATGAAATATTTAATGGACTGAATTTTTGAAGTATATTAAAACACATATTGATTTATTTATCCAAACCAATATAGAGGGGGTGAACCCTCAGGATAGGCCATAAGTAGGAATAATTTGAGATACATTCAAGGCATACACATGAGGAATAATGTTAGGGTTTGCAGCAAAGAGGAAAGCAGACTTGGATAATGAAATAAATAAATTGAAGGAACACATAAATATCTAAAAACAGAAGATACAAGTCAGAACGTTAACCGAATTACCGGAATTTAAATTTAAACGGGACAGCTTATTACTGAAGAAAGCTAATGATTTTAGACATAACTTAATTATATTTCTGCTAATAAATCAGGTAAACAGTTAACCTCATTACTCAAAAAAGTTCTAAAGAGACAACTTATACCTCTAAAAAATAAAACATTAAATTTAGTCTGTAGATTTAATCAGATCATTACTGAAGAATTGAAATCATTTTATGATTTAATCAAAACAGAGATTTAAAAACCAATACTAGAATATGTCTATCTATAAATGCAAAGAAGTATAAGAAGAATTTAACACTAATGGCGGTTGATGCAGAAAAAGCTTTTTTGTATTGTATTTGTATAAAGTGCTAGAGGTTTATTTTGAATGAAATTCATCAATATAGTAAAACCAGTCTACAACGTCACCGAAGGCACAAGTATATACAAATGTAATCCTTGAGTAGAGGCACAGCTCAAGAAGGCCCTTTACCGCCCTCTCTGTTTACATTAGGAGTCGAACCCTTGGCTCAAAAAATTAGACAGACAGAACAAATAAGTGGTATTACAATTGGTAAGAAGCAATACAAACTTTGTTTATTTGCTGACAATGTATTACTCTATTTTTATAAAGTAAAAACTTCCATTCCACATATAATTGAAATTATGACTAATTAATTTTCGGTATATAGATATCGGGTTATAAAATGAATATAGGAAAAACAGAATTTATAAAAAAATAAATTAACTCATTTCTTTCTTCCTTTATTTGATGTAATGAAGCTCACAGATTAAGTAGAAAATGACTGCACTATCCTCGAGAGGAGGGAGGCCTAAGAGTTTTATCATAACGCAGCTCAAATGTTTTATATTGACCATAAAACAGCAAATTTTGTAATTAATAGTACATTAAATGCTTGGGAAAAAAATGAAAGAAATACTATGTTAACAAATAGAAATCCCCAATCATATATAAATTTGAAATACCCAATCGATAACAATACAAAATGCCCAACTGGGAGACGTGGATAAACTGTGGAATTCATGTCAGACCAAGTAAGGCTGTAGCAGCAAAAGCCCTGAGAGTACTGAATTGAGCGAGGGTGTGTTATATTGCTTATGAATTCAACTTTTCATTTGTAAGAGGAACAATGTGTTATTTTTTGCTTCAAAAGTTACAGTCGTGCTTCAAATTGTCATTCCTTATTCTTTATCCAGGATGTTGTATGGACCTAGGAAGCATTTCATATGCAAACTTTTCTTTACTTGAAGATGCCTTCCAGACATCCTTCAAATACATATAAAAATACTCTGCTTTGAATAATATTTTGTGTCAGATATGGTTTATCCACGAAAAAGTTCAATTACCTCGTTAGAAATTCCAAAAACTACATCTGCTCATTTCCCTCACTGAAAAAACAAGACTATGAATATTTTTCGTTTCACAAGTTCAACAGCTGGAAATAAGATGTCTCCCACTTCACTGAAAAGTCCATTCTGTGTTTGTGTCCACATCACACCTGTATAAGTTTCATACTGGACCATGATTAGCTTCCGGACTAGTTGTGATGTCACAAAATCCTGTAAGTACATACATACAAAACAAACCCTGCACCAACATAATTCTGCACAGTGAAACTCAAACATCACAGTGAAACTAACGTTTGCCTTTAAGGGGTTAACGGTGAAATGTGTCTCACCCAGTGTGGTGAGCCATCGGGCAATGGCGGCGTAGACTTCATCGAGGATGATAATGATGATGAGGTTGATGATGGCGCCAGTGGTTTTGACAGTGGCTCTGATGTTGGACCGTGCTGCAGGGTAGGTGTTCATGTGCAGGGCTGCTTTAATGCTAATCCGGTACAGGATGACCCCGAAGACTATGGCAAACGTCACAAGGACCTAAACATAAGGAGAAGGAACACCTAATCTGACAATCTGTTGATGATCTGACAAAACAATCAACGTGAGTTAGATATGTAAAGAGTCACATGTTTACAGATGTTTTATACAATGAACAAAATGACATGCACTATTGCCCGCCTGAGCCCGTATTTACTAAATGGCTGCTTCTGCAACAGCTTTCTGCTATCCAACCAAAACCTGACAAGTCCTGACAAATCGGGGTGTGGGTCAGTTGTGGAACATTTTTGGCTTGGTTCAGATTCAGTTTTAGTTACTTTCAAATGGAATTTATTAAGAAATTGCTCTCTCTGTTTCTCTCTCTCTCTCTCTCTCTCTCTCTCTCTCTCTCTCTCTCTCTCTCTCTCTATGGCTGTGTTGAGCTGTGTTGAATTAGACTGAATGAAATAAAGGACAAACTTGCTAAAAGGGAACTTCTCAAACTCTCCAGTAATTTAGAGATGTCTTCTTCATTGTGGGAAGATCATGACATTGCGCATGATATCAACTAAGCAGATAGTTTATCATGTTAAGATGCTATATGTGATGGTAGTTGGCTGCAGTGTGTACTGCTGCTGAGCATGTAACTTCAGGGGAATGGTTATTGGCTATCAGAGGATACTTGTCGCTGTTCCTTCTTCAGCCTAATACACATCATGGCAGTTGCCAGAGTCTGCACAGGGTGTTTTATTTAGAAAATTGACCAGATTCTCTGTGCCGTTTCTGTGTCTGACTTCCTGCCCGGTTCATCTGCTCTGTGCATGAATCTACTCTGTGCAGCTTGACATGGCTTCCGTCAAAAATAGACTCACCACGTATTCTGGGACGCTTCTGGGACATGCTGGTGGGATCAAAAGCATTGTCTAGAATGGCCGTGCAGCCGTGCCTGGTGGAATCCAGGTTTTACTCTTTGACAAAAAGGTCTATCTCTGTAGGGTCCTTTCCATAATGTTGTCACTTCCAATCATAACAATCTGAGCCTGTCAGTGGCAATAACAAGCACTTTTAGTGGATGTACATTGACGGTGTGCTATTGCCTGGAAGGATTACATTGCAGCCCAGTTTGACGGCTGCCAGCTGCAGTGCTCACGCTCAATACTGGACCAATTTCAAAACTTGTTTCCCCCATTAGTCACTTAGACACAAAAACATGGGAAAATAGGGTCCAGGTTGAAAAATACCGAAGTTTCCCTTTAATGAACAAAGTCACTAAACGAGGACGTGACGTCCTAACTGAAGACCCGCCTTGATGAGAGGAATGACAGATACAGTATCATTTTCATTTTGACACCAAAGAGCATGGTGACATGTACATGTAAATGCAATAGACTGGGGGCGCTGTTTTGCTCATTGCATTTGAATATTGTCCACTGTACAGAAGTGTACAGTTAAGTCTTTGAAAACTAAATGTTAAATGTCGTTTTCATTTTCAAACAGCATTTTAATTTCAATTGTGATTTAAATAATGCTTGCACAAATGGAAAATTAGGTTGCATTGCTTATATTGCATTTTAATTTTCAAATTTTCATCATCATGTTAATATAGTCCTAAATATATATATTCTAAAAATATAATCCTAAAATCTATGGGGAAGTTCTGTTGTCTAATTTTCCCTTGCTAGTTCAAATGATATATTATTGCTTTAAATGTCATAAATGTGTTAGAAATACAAAGGTTGGCGATGTAACACTGCAGGGGGACCGTTGAGACTCACCATGAAGCCCATCATGACCACAGTAGTCAGGTAAGCTGGCAGTCTGTCTGTACATGTCAGCTTCACCCTCTCACCCTGCAAAACACACACACACACACACACACACACACACACACACACACACACACACACACAGAGTTATGTGAAGGACATAGTGTACACAGCATATCTGAAACATTAACTGCCTCCAGGTGTTTAGATGTGTGTGATTATGCGTGTGTGTGTGTGTGTTGATATGTGTGTTCCTGCTGCCACAGCCTCATGTCTTTCATATGTCATGTCAGAGCAGCTCTTTATGGCCTGGGAACGCAGCATGCACACAGCACACACACCATAAACATACACACACACTATGTGGCTGCAGTGGAGCATAGCTAATTCTGCCCCGAGCTATCGTGTCACATTCAAGCCTGCTGAGAACTGGGTCAGGCGACTGTGTGCGTGTGTGTGTCTTCTTGTGTATTTGATAAGAAAGACATGACCTTGGAACAAGACAGAAGGCTTATAATTCAGACTCTGAACCTGGTCAGGAGGACTCCAGAACAGGTCATGTTAAATGTGTCGTCTTGACCCTCAGTGCCTTTTACTACATCGAAACATGTTTCAGTGTTCCAGCACTTTCTCTTCAAAATGCTGCTGAAGCTGCCATTAGATTTATTCCTACAGCGGTCAGTGCTGATTGCATGTTTCCTGAAAGTTGTCAGCTGCTGATGGACAGGGTTTGTTTCTTGACTGTTGCTGTCAGTGCTGTTGCATTTATGATGACACTGACTTGCAGAGAGTCTTTGCACCAAGTTGGAAGTTTTGTTGATGTTTTGTTTAAGGGCGTAGCTTTGGTTTGAGGGGGGGCACTTGCCCAAGGACACTTCCACATGTGGGCTGGGGGATGCCGGGATCGAACCGCCTGCCACCAAGCCACAGCCGCCTCTTTATAGATACCGGATACTTTCTGATAGATTGTATTAGCATCTTTATAACAGAGTACTGTGCTTTACTATCTTATTTCTGACTGGTGTTCTAGCGTCTTTTTAGGAGAACATAAACTGTAAATTCATTTCAGTGTATGACTGAGAAGCAAGACTCAGGCACCACTTGCTGCTGCTCCTTAAGCTCATTGTTTTCAGTGCACGGTATAATGAAGGCGACTCTGACGAGTGTGTCACACTATCAGCTCGGACCTTCTCTCCTCTGGACAGTCAGAAACATGTTCAGATAGACTTCAGTAGATGGGAGGGGGACAAAGAAAGTGAGGGGGACATGTCCCCTCCATCCCCAGAGGAAATGATGCCCTTGCGGCCCCTCAACTTAACAAAAGACATCAATCTATTTTAATAAAATATTGAGATGCATAAAGCAATAAAATCATGAAAGAAGCCTAATTTTCTGTGGCAGGGCGATCCAAAGCCTAATGCCCTGATGACTGATCTCTGAAATATGACGTCTACTGCTCTTTAAGACTACTCATCTGAATGTGCAGGTACGGTTGAAACACACAGCTAGAAATTGTACTAAACCAGCTTTACCTTCGGGGTGGAACGTTCCTTTCTCATTGTCTTTTGCATGACGTGGAACTCGTACTCCGCGCGGCTGTGGTCCTGGAAGAGGAATCCGTTTAGATGTTACAGTTAGTGATACTACTGCATGTCAGTAATCAGTAAGCGTATAACACAATAAACAGGAGAGAAGATCCTTATGGAATTTCAGAATGGAGACAGAACAGCCTGTTGCATGAAATTTTGAAAAATGGTGTGTTTAAATTTAAGTGCTCAGTGCTCTGTGCAAGTAAAGCGAGAAATGCACCGACCCACCATGAAAGGTTTAAGTGGAGGACATAAAACTACAAACAAACTGTAGTTTGGTGTTAAAATAGCACTTCAACACCCAGTGACTCGAGTTTTAACTCATGTTGCTACAGTTTACAGTGTAGAAGCTTGTAGTATTCAAGTGTTTAACTAAAGGTTTATAATCAAACACTTAACTTGAGGGTTGCCAGCTTGAGCCAAACTAGCTGGAGTGAGATTTTGATGAGGTTTTGGGGGATTTTGCTGAATGATGGTGATGTTAGTGGAGGTATATTAGATGTGGTGGTCATGTCTGTTATAAAACACTGTGGCTTTGCAGATATGTTTGCCCAGGTGTTTTGATATGCAGGCTAACAGCTAAGCTAACAGCTACCGTCTGCCTCCTTTATGCCGTCGTTATGCTATGCTATCCCTGTATGTGTGTCTGTAGTGGACACACGGAGACCGATATCCATTCGACTCTGGGTTAGACAGCAACCGTGCATGTTACGCAAAATTTCAAACTATTCCATAAATCACTGTTTAGCTTAAATCCAGCTGTTAACCACTTGATACACAAAGCTCCATGATGTGCCGTGTCTAATTTGTGTTGTTGTTAAAAAAGCCTTTCATGGTGAGGAATATAAGATTAGCATTTTATGCCCATGTAAAATGCAGCCAGAAGTGAGCTTAAGTGCACCCTTGTAACAGTAACAGTAATACAGTCTGCAGTAAGCCAAGAGGAATGAAGAGCTGCTGCGTATGCAGAGGAAACTGCATCACTAGAAAGCTGACGGTTAGAAAGTCTCTTTTGGCCTGAAGGTCCATATGTCCAGCTAATGTACAGATGGACAGACAAAAAGACGCAAACACAGATAAATGCTGCCTAGACAAATAACAAACAAGAATCTTGTCTGGTATAGACTAAGGCTTTCATTTGAAGTGTATAAAATGAAGCTGTTCTCACATGGACTGACATTTTGAGCCATTTCTATCTGACGTGGACTATTTAAAGTGCTCAATAATAATTTTGTGGCATACCTTTATGCTTTTTGCTCTTGTATAATTTCATATTCAAAAGCAATGATGATATTTTTTTCAGAAACAGTCCTCATGACCCATCATTACTGCTACTTAACTTAAACTTAAGTAGGACTATACTTCTAATCAGTATACTTCTGTTTATAGTAATGCCATCTGTATATATTTATATCCTGCACTTGCTAAGTGCACTTCTGGTTGGACCTGAACTGCATTTCGTTGCCTTGTACATGTGTAAGTTGAATCTAATGTAGAATCTATCTAAACCTGCATTAACAGATTTCTTGGCCACTTTGCGGCACCATAATAAGTTGTAAACACGACACTGACATATTATCACCGTATAAAGCTGACATGGCGAACGTGTCAGTAACAGCCAACAGAAGTCCAATATTCACTCCCCCTCTAGCTCTGGTTTGGTCTCCACGACTCCTGAGAAAACTATCTGGCTCTTTAGCTGCTCAATGCTTGACGCTGATGAGAGCTGTGAGACTGAACCAAAACCAAAAACAATGAGCTGCGAGTCGTTAGAAAGCTCTGTAGAGTAACTGCAGAGCCAGGTGAGACTTCTCTGTGGTTTATTCACTGCAACCCCTTTCAAATCACACACGGCACCTTTTCCTCTGGTAGTATACGTTTTAAGAGTGTACTCCTTCTATAAGAGGACAATTAAAACCAGCTACCCTGCATCTTTGATCTCTTCTGGTCCTGTTCAAGGTTGTGTGGATTTTGGAACATATTTTCAGGTTTCTGAGAAATGTATGCATTTGACTGACCACTGTCCTCCCAGCCCACTTGTCCATGTGGGCCCTTGAGAGCTGAAAGTTAGCTGAGAGGCATGGGCTGGAGCTGTGTAAACTATGTGGGGCTCATACTGTATGGGTTCAATACCAGGTTCTACATGTACATGGGCCTACATGACTGTGTGGGCTTTTATGAGTTTCTTGTGGGGGAGGAGAACATTTGATAGTTACTTCTTTATTACTTGTATTATTACATTGTATTATTATACCGTATTATCATCATCAACCGGTAAACCCACTTTGTACTTTACACTTATTTTACTTTTATACTTATACCCACCTGGTACTTAATTAATCTGACCTGTATTATAGTGGATTATATTTTTTGCTCAGTGCTTCTGTTCCTGTGTGCACTGACTGACAGTGAGCTGCTGGAACAAAGAGTTTCCCCTCGGGGATCAATAAAGTATTTCTGATTCTGATTCATTGGGCCATTACTCAACAACCTATTGGAAACTTCAATCACCAAAGGCTAAAATAATAATACCAACTATATAAATGATATTAAGCCATTTGCATGCTTGCGTGCCTGAATTACACTGAGTTCTACTGTGGCTTGGTAGCATATGCCACTGTTCTAGCCAGGAGACTTTTTACTGAAGGAGAAATGTTTCCAGCATACCACGTATGAAATTAGTTTGTCTTTTTTTAAATTAAGAACTTCAAAATAAGGCTGAGGTTGAGTAGTTGCCACGTGAGCCACCGGAACCACCGGGGCAGCCCAGTTTTGGTCCTTTTACAATGTTTAAAAAGGTGCTTAGCCCATATTTTGCACCACTTTAAAGGTATTTTGCTTCACTTTGTGTTAGACCGTGTGTGCTGCTTGTCTTACGGATGTGGAGGCCACAGTTGTCTCTGTTTAACAGGGAAAAATTTAAAAAAGAAAAGTAAAGGAAAAAAGAGGACAGACAAGAGCTAGGAGTCAAAAAAGCGTCCTGTCGACTCTGCTGCCGTCCGTAGACACAAACAGCAACAGGATTGCGTTGAGAGGCCACAGGGATGGCCAGCGTCAGGATGAACCCTCAGAGAGAACGAGAGGAGCTACAGACAAAAACATTACACAGGAGCAAAGACAAGTGAAAAGACCTGAGGCAGATTGTTAGACACCTTGAGGGAGAAAAGGTTAGTGTTAGCGGCTGCAGAACGCATCCAAAACAGAAAGAAGGTAGGTTTAAATATCAGAGGCGGCAAGAAATAAAGCAAGTCGGATCCAAACCTTATGTCCTTCCTGTAAAATACAGCACACACATAAACACATAAGGAGAAGATGTCAGTCAGCAGTCATTGTCTCTGAAGATTAAAACTCTTCCATGTCACTTTTAGAGCAATATGGAAAAATGATACAAACTAAAAATCTTTCATAAAAGAAGGTCGTAGTGCACTGTTCCATTTCATTATGATTTTAAAAGAAAGAACATTCCTAGCGATGTCTGAGGCGGTGATGTTTGTGTGGGAACATTTTTGCTGTGGGCTGACTCATTACAGAGCGCACACAAAAGACAGAGGAGGTGCATTCATATGCATATCCTGACCTGTGCCTTTATGTCGGCCCTGTCACGTTGTGACTGTGCTTTTAAGTGCAGTGCAGTGAAAAACATCTGTACTCTTCACTTGTTACTAAGTGTCGGTCTGAGTTGTTACAAGGAGTTCAAAATATTCCGCACAAGTAGAAGGTTCAGTACGAGATGGAGGTAAGGAGACTTGTATAAAGTTAGGGAGTGGGAGGGGCTGCGTGTGTTTTCCACAGTTCTGTATTCTGTGAAACACAACACTGGCCCGCATACAGCATGTACACCACCAGTTTGAAATATTTCAACTTCATTTCTGAGAATTGAGGGGGACGGCCGACCATAGCCATGAGTCTTGGCCTCCATTGCTAACCAGAGGGGTAGCAAATTCAAAACACTTGTTGTTGCAGTGGAGAACAAAGCACGCCGCCTTAGTTAGAATTCAGCCACAACGGAGCCAGACCTTCAAAGTGAATGGATTTGAGTTTTCGTAGCACCGTAAACGTTAGTTTCCACCTGCAGTTAGCGGCACGCAACAGAATTAGAAGCTCTGTGATTGGATGTTCCTCGCCAAAGTGACCTTGGGAGTGAACTTCACAGAACATTGTTTATGGGAAAAATGAATGGGAATTTTACTGCTCCTCCCACTTCACAACTATACACACTATACAGTATTTATTTGTAATTTTGTGACTGTAATTTTAAAGGACCATGCCGGCATGTTTGTTGTCTCCATTCATTTCACTGTGCTGGACTTGCAACTTACTAGCTAATCCATCACAACATCATGTCTGCTTTGATTGTTGCATCAGCCGCATTGTTATCACATGATAATGCATTTCAAAGTGCAGATTCATTTAAATGGGCTACACTGCATCACCACACAGCAATAGTGCTGCTTTTACAACAATAAGAGCAGGCCTGCTGGATGACTGTCTATGAGCAAGTTTCAAGTTGTTTTTATACTGTACTGCTGAAATGAATGGAAACCAAGGCTTTACTGGAAGGGAGGGGAAATGTTCTAATGCATAAGTCTACAGGATTTGTAGTTAATGGACTAAAATCAACATGAATATGGTCCTTTTTAAGAATATAATTAGCTTAGCTTAGTTTGGTAACACAAGAAGTGATGCATTATGGCTCACACAAAGCAAGGATTAGCACAACATAGTTGAGTTTCTAGTAAGTGTCTTCAAAATTTAGAATTACAATATTTTAGGTTAAAGGAATAGTTTAGGACATTTTAAACATTTTGGGACTTACGTTTATTTGCTTCCTTGCCGAGAGTTAAATTAGCAGATCGGTACCACTCGCACATATATCTGTAAGCTAAATATGAAGCGACAGCCAGCAGACCATTAGCTTATCTTAGCATAGAACAAAGCTGCTGGCTGCAGCTTCATGTTTAGCGTACAGACATGAGAGTGGTATCAAGCTTCTCATCTAACTAAGAAAGCGAATAATAGTATGTCCCAAAATGTCAAACTATTGTTTTCAACCATAACTTCGTGGATGTATATCTTTCAACATGCATATATAAAAGTTGTTTGTGGCGGGATCTCACCTCCTCCTCCTCTCCGAAGCCCGTCAGGTCCCAGACGTAGTTGAGTCGCATCTGCCGTCTCTTCCAGTGCTCCATGAAGAGAACCGCTACATGAGCAAGCATGCACAGCAAACTAAACACAGGCTCAAACACAAGCGTATTACACGTCTCTGGACCCTTGTCTCTGTGGACACTAACACCATCTATAAATGACAAGGAATATGGAGTGTGAATCTGAACTCTTTCATATTGTTAGCTAGATGATGTAGTGTTTGCAATTGAATTGACAATATTCTATTTTTTGCTATTGTCTACAAATTCCATGCCAATAATGCATTATTCAGTCTCTCACTACTTTTTGCCTTCCCTGCCCTGTCTGTGTCTCTCAGCATCAAGCCCACTGGTTCCTACTGAAGATGTACATCTTTCAAAACTGTTCTAAATAGTTTCATTTAAAAAATAAAGGCTCAGTCGTTTCCTCAAACAGCTGCTCGCTGTAGTTTCTATCAGACCAACAGGAGGAAACAGAGCATCTGTTGGGGACTATTTCCAGCGGCGGATGAATCCACATGTGGTGCTGTAGTGAGTGTTTGGGGCAGCAGGACGGTGTGTGTGGGGCTGAGTCAGAATAAACTACAGTGTGTGTGTTCATGGTGATGAAGGAACATGTCACCCAGTGCAGCAGAGCGGCTCGCTGTGTGTTTTAACAGTTTCTGGACAGCAGTGAGCTCTGTGTGGTTTGGCAGTACATCAGAGGAGGGCCGGCTCTGTTTACTCAGGAGTTACCTTTGTGGATTCCTATTGTAAATTTCATGTGTGCCTGAGGTGCAGTATCCATGTTTTCTGCCAACCCTGTACTGGACAGATTAAACGGTACTGTCTCTTACTACTGGAAACGTTCTACTCGTCTACTGGTCTTTAGTGGACTCTTTGGTCGCTGTTTGTATGACTGGATGCGAATGTGTCCTTACCCCAGAGGGCCATGAAGATGGAGAAGAAGACGGTGGCTGGGTTGTCGAACAGGTGGCTGGCTCGGGCCGTTCCACACGCTGTCACCAGCTTCCAGTAGCTGCAGGCGCGGTCGCACAGCGGACACATGGTGATGTTGTTCCTGGGATCACAGATCTCCATACTGACAAAACAGGGATGGGTGGAGGAGATGAATTATTCAAAGGGCTGGAAGACGGCAAAAGGATGGTGCAGAGAGATCAGAACAAGAGTTTAGATTCAGGTTACATGGCAAGAACAAAAAATGTTAGTATTTAAATGTGGAGAACGAGACATGTTGTCCTTCAAATCAAGTAAGTGCTTCTGTCTAAAGCAGTGGAAAAGCGGGAAAGCGTGCTGTCTTACTATGACAACCGGCAGAGCTGTCATGTCTTTAGCTGCGATAAAACTGCAGTTTTTATTCAGCGATTTTTTCAAAATATTTTATTGCTTTTTTCTTCTGTGTTGAAAACGTAACATAAAACGGTTAATGTAAATGTCGCCGTTATTGAAAACGCACAACAAATGAACAATGATAACTCTTGTTATCCCTTGGCCCGTCCTCAAGGCACTTCCACTTTGGGAACCAAAGATGGAGGAAGATGGAGGAAGAGGAAGGAAGAGCGACCTCAGTATAAAGGGTACGGCAAAATGTCTGATGGTTGAAATTTCTATTGCCTCAGGAAATATACTGTGTTATCATAATGCCAAACAGTTACTGACATGCTCTGGACATGTAGAGTCTGTAATGACTTTAGCTTTTTGTGGTCTAAGCCTGGTGTTACCATCAGGGTGCATACCACACTGCAGTCACGGGGCTGCTACTCACTTCCTAAACTGCGGGTTATAATTCTCTCACCCTGTTGTCAGTACGAAGCAGCTGGCGGGAAAAATGATTAGAAATGAACTGACAGTATCACAAAACAAGACTTTTTTTGCAGCACTGATTAATGAGACAAATCAAAAGTTCACCTTTTACAGCACTTGAGAAAGTCTTTTTGAATAAATTCTGTCTGTTGATCACTGAGTAGCATCTGATTTCTAACATGAAAAAGTTGTAAATGTTGTAAGAGTTGAAACTGTCATCAGCTGTTCATGCTGGCACAGATCACGGGCAGGTGAAGTGGTGAATATTAGTTTAGTCAACGTATTTAACCATTTTACACCAGTTGTTTGATAAGTTAGTCAGCTGGCTAGTAGGATAGCTAACAAATAAATAAATACATTTTGGAGTAAAGACCTTTGTTTATAACAGGGCAGGGTATCAAACCTCAGAACCGTAGTCCGCTCAGACTCCTGGTCTTCTTTACTCACTCTGATCAGACAGTTCCTGATTTCAATCCTCATTTTTCCAATGTAATGCTGTATTATATTCAGGCAAGGTTATTCTTTCAACAACATTTTGACATTTGAGAACTCTGGCTTCTTTTGTTAAATGAAAAAAGGTTTTGAAGAAAAACATAAAAATAAGGTGTCGGAAAAAAAGTTCTAAAATTCTTTTGGTACTGAAACAATACCCAGCCCCCCTTAAAAGCCTGGCCAATGGATCTAAGCACACATCAAAACAAGTCGGCTCTGCATTTAAAACCCTGCTAGATTAGCATGGGTATACTGTCAGTCTTCAAACGGACGTCCCTGATGGAGATACACACTGACTGTTTTAAACTACAAGTTTAAAACAAAAAGGACGAGACAGCTTCAGTAAGAGGAGATCAGGAAAGAGAGATCATTATTTTAGAAGATATTTCGTTTAGCGATGGGGAAAGGTGTGTGTGTGTGTGTGTGTTGTGTACCTAGGTATATTATCATCGACAGTGGCACAGCCGTAGAGGAACACGATGACTCCGACAATGGCTGCAGGGATCAGCATCTGTGTGTAGACTCCTAACCAGGCAAAATACAGTCCAACCTTCTCCCCGAAATACTTCCTGTGGGAGGAGAGAGGCACGACCTTTACATCAACACGTCACTGTCAAATTCACTGATACCGTACTACCTGCTAATAGGCTACTTAACACATGAGATCGTGGTTTGTCAATATTAAAGCCACATTATTTAAAGAGTCGGCCCTTCCTGTTGTCTTTAGATGTTGGAAATAATTTCCCCAGCAGCCTCTCACTTCCTCCACCAATTGCATAAACCACTTTCTGCAGCAGTCTTGTAAACGAGATCATTTTATGACACTTATAAAACCGCTGATATGATGGTTGGATGATAGTGCATCATCTTGCTCATTATGTGTAATGTGTTACATCAGTGCTACAGAGTGGGTTTGAGAAGAAATGTCAGATTCAGTTCACATTCCCAGTCTCTTTCCTGGAACACATTAAGCTCAGCACATGACCATCGCTCCTGCAGAAGAGCATCAGCGCAGCATTAATCTGCTTGTGAGAGTCCTCCGCTGTCTGTCTGGAAATGAAAAAACCCGATGGCCGTGACAAGAGCACTGCTATGGATCTGACCTGATGAGGCCAATAGGCTGGTACTTGTAGAAGACACTGTAGCTGGCCCACTCCTCGTACAGCAGCTGTGGAGAGAAGCAGGAGTCCATAACTACCAGAAATGCTCATACATGATATTATTATTAAGTATCACAGTTCAGTGAGTCTGCCGTTAAAGCAAACTTCCTCCAAGTTTGTCTTGAAACCTTCAGTATAATGTATATTCTCTAACAGGAAGAGTATTTCTATCCCCTTATTACTTTCAGCTCCTTCTACCTTGCCATAAAAAAAACCTGTTAAGTAGCAATTATTTCATCATCGATTCACCTACTGGTTATTTTCTCAATACACTTATTATTTGTGTGGTCTATAAAATGTCAGCAAATAGTAAAAATGCCCATCACAAGTCTAACAAAACCAGAAAATATCTGCATTGCTTTTACTGTGAAGCTGGTGCAGGAAGCACTAAGAGTCACTAACAGAAACTCAACAGCAGTAGAAACGAGCACAGTAGAGTTGTGACTGAAATTAAAAAGAGAAACTCAGAGCAGCAGAGGGGTCAATATGATGATGCAATAAGTACTGTGGAAATGTACATTATGCTTAATTTACTATGTGAGCTAAATGACTTGGATGTATGGTATTATGCAGCACTGTGCATCATAGCCAGTTCTCTAATGCACTATATATATATATATATATATATATATATGAAAATATACCTGCGATCATATTTGTATATGGATTATAAATTCCCCGATGCAGCATATTCACAGTAACGTATTCTTTCTCAGGCAGCAGTGCTAAGCTTGTGGTGTACAGTCAGAAACACACCTGCAGGAGGACAGACAGACCATATTCCAATCCAGCAGGGATTTCTGTCAGGTGTTTAATATGAAACACACCATTGTTGTGGGCAGACAATCATCATACACACCGACGTTAAATCTAAGCTGCCCTATTCCCACGCGCCTATAGGCCTTTTGGACAGCAGCCACTTTGACTTGTCATCGTAGGAAAAGCACAGGTGAAAGGAATGACGTCGACATAATAACATCTCAGTAAGCCATGTACAGAGCCAGCATGCATGTATTTGATAGAAGCTGATATTCATTTACCATGGTAGCATTAAACTGATACCAGGGTAAACCTAAATGGAATGCAGTCATCATTAGTATCGTTAACTACGCCTGTGCTTCTCCTGCTATGACAAGTTACAATGTCTGCAGTCCATCATGTTATTGGAGAAATGACCTCCCGTGTCTGTGTTTCAGGAGACACCTTTACACAGGACACACAAGATTTACTGGCTAAGTCCAAGGGATTTACCTCTGCTAACACTTACAGCAAAGTGGGCCTACATGCTGAGTAGCTGGAGGAACCTCCGGAATTTCCACCCAAAATGCTACAGATTTAAGAAGGCCAACCCCAGGGGATTCAGCTTGAGACTGTGAGACATTTTTCTCTCAGGCGTAGCAAACAGTTCAGAGAAATGGGCCGATGTCATTACAGTACATCCAGCTCGTATGGGTAGATCAGCCCCTTTGATAAGATCAAATGTTCTGTAATTGCACTGATTTCTGTCCCCTAGCACTCTGAATATGCTACACAGTGCTGAGGTTATATACATTTAGATCAATCTAATGTACGCATTTTGATAAAACTGGTCATTGTTCTTTCTGGCGGAAATGGTTAAATGGTAACATTCTATGTAAATTGCTGTATTATTAAAGCGTTCATCTTTACTAATAATGGCGCTGTTCTTTATTGCCTGCTGACTTCTGTTCGACTCGAGCAACTGTTTTAGGGGAATAAGAACTGTTAATCAGAAATATACATTATTACTATTATTCTTTTCTTAAGCAGACAAACATGTACGTAGAACAACTTTTTTGCAGTCCTTGGTGTCCACAGATCTCCCTCTCAGGTTACTTAGACTTAGACTTTAGGGAGAGGGAGGGACACAAAAATCCCCCCCTCCATCCGCAGTGGAACTAACAGCCTTGCTCCTACAGTACAGTTAACACTGGTTTCTTTGCCTAAAGGTTACAGATCAGAAGACGCTCATATGAGCTGGTTTTGTAAGTCCTATAGGTAGTATTGGAGGGCACTGACTGGAGAACTGGAGAACTTGGTCTTTAAAAGTGAGAATCATTGGAATTACTGTGTCACAGCAAAATGCCAACGTTGGCTGTCTCAGCAACATGGACAGGTGAAATTTATTACTGTGGCAAATTCTTCAGTAAATGATGAATCATCAAGCTGCATTCATGTATTTGTGTTTAAGTACAGTTTATTTTGGGTGTCTGAGTGTTGCGCGTGTTAATATTGGATTGTACATTTGAAGAAATCATTAGTTATTGTGGTGTTAATTCTAGATTTGTACTGTAGATTATAATGTTATGTGATAAATTTAAGACAGTGAATGAGTCTGAAATCTGACCAAATGCTCATGATAAATAAAACAACCCTCACACACGTGTGTGTGTGTGTGTGTGTGTGTGTTCTCCAGTGTGATTTAGTATCATATGGTCAAATATATTTCTATGAAAATCACTGCTGCATGATACAGTCTTTACAATTATCATCAAACAGCTGACTGTGTATGTGCTCTGCTCCTAGCACATAAATCACTGTAAAACGGTGGGACATCGTCACACACAGTTACACACTCCATTCACAGTCAGGCAAAGGCTTTTAATCACAAGGAGTAGGCCCAGAGGAGTGTTCAGATGGCAGATCACAGCAGGCTGAGCCCGCAAGTGAAAACGACTTTATGTTCAACTCGGAATCTCAACATTCTCATCTCTTCAACAGGAAACCCTGTTTCTTAAACATTCATATGCATATGTGGGATTGTGATATATGTATATATATAATCTTTTCTGATGCTTGAGAACAACAGAGGGGGAATTATTAGGCTGTTGCCTTAGTGACACACAGCCCACAGTATAATTATGGAGAGTGTTAGCAGGGGAGGAGATGACTTCAGACTCAGCACGAGCTCTTATTTTCTTCCAACTGCCTGGTTCATTGTATTCTTGTATGGTAGGAGGCAAAGGCTCAGAAATGCAAAAATGTGGTCATGTTAGCATGCTAGTCTGCCATGCTTTGTTACTTATTATTTAAAACAATCCCTAATGGTACAACTAATTGAGTGGCACGTTTCAGTCAGATTTAAGCCATGTCTGCCTTCTCTCGTCATGGGCAACGTGAGATCGCTGGCGAATAAAATGGACGAGCTAACGGCGTTAGCCCGGAGTCAGACGGAGTTCCGTGAGTGTAGCTTGATGTGCTTCTCTGAGACATGGCTACACCAGGATATCCCGGACCATAACGTTTCCATCGACGGCTTTCAGACTGTTCGGGCCGACAGGGATCACACCGGGAGCGGTAAGCGGAAAGGCGGCGGGCTTGCTGTTCTGGTCAACAACAGATGGTGTAACCCTGGTCACGTTACTATCAAGCAGAGTATCTGTAGCCCGGACATTGAACTGTTAGCTGTGGGACTCCGGCCATATTATCTGCCACGTGAATTTTCACATGCCATTGTTGTGGCTGTTTACATCCCCCCCTCTGCTAACCCGGCATCGGCGTGCAACGCCATTCACACCGCCATAGCACAACTACAGACTCAACACCCGAGTGCACTCATTTTAATCTCGGGTGACTTCAACCATGTCAGTGTTTCAACAACACTGACTAATTTCACCCAGTATGTGAGCTGTACTACTAGGGAGGAGAGGACACTGGACCTGCTGTATGCTAACGTTAAGGACGCATACAGCTCTTCCCCCCTTCCCCCTCTGGGTAGGTCAGACCACAACCTGGTTCACCTTAAACCCTGCTATGTGCCTCTAGTTAAAAGGCAGCCTGCGACCACAAGGACAGTGAGGAGATGGTCAGGGGAGGCCTATGAGACACTGCAGGAATGTTTTGAAGTGACAAACTGGGATGCACTCTGTGAGCCTCATGGAGAGGACATTGACGGGCTCACTGAGTGCATCACTGGCTACATTAACTTCTGTGTGGACTGCAATGTCCCAACCAAGACGGTCCATTGTTACCCAAATAACAAACCGTGGGTAACAAAAGACATCAAGGACATTCTAAATGCCAAGAGGAGGGCCTTTACTGATGGTAATAGGGAGGAGGTGAGGGCAATCCAGGCCGACCTGAAGGTGAAAATCAGGAGGCCAAAGAGAAGTACAGGAGGAAGCTGGAGCGGAAACTCCAGCAGAACAATATGAGGGAGGTCTGGAGCGGCATGAAGACAATCACTGGCTTCAGACCGACTGGCAGCAGAGGAGTTGAAGGCAGCTTGGACAGGGCCAACGAACTGAATCTGTTCTTTAACAGATTCGACACACCGGCTCCTGGTCATCCCCCCTCTAACTCAGCTGCTGTCGGCCCTCAAGCTCCTCTGAGTACTCTGCTCCCCCCCTCCCCATCAGGCTAACGGCCCTCTCCAGACCGACGACTCCCCCCCTCCCCCACCTGTAACTTCTGCTGTGTGCCTGACTGCTGACCAGGTGAGAGGACAGCTGATGAGGCTCCACTCGAACAAGGCTGCAGGCCCCGATGCCATTAGCCCCGGGGTGCTAAAAGCCTGTGCCCCCCAGCTTTGTGGAGTCCTTCAGCATGTCTTCAACCTGAGCCTGAGTCTTCAAAGGGTCCCCATTCTGTGGAAGACATCTTGCCTCGTTCCTGTGCCGAAGACGCCGCGTCCCAGTGGCTCCAAGGACTACAGACCGGTGGCACTGACCTCCCACATAATGAAGACCCTGGAGAGACTAGTGCTGGAACAGCTGCGGCCCATCGTCAGACCCCTCCTGGACCCCCTTCAGTTTGCCTACCAGCCCCGGCTGGGAGTTGAGGACGCCATCATCTACCTGCTTAACCGCATCCACACCCACCTGGACAGGCCGGCAAGCACGGTGAGGATCATGTTTTTGACTTCTCCAGTGCTTTCAACACCATCCGGCCTGCCCTGCTGGGAGAGAAGCTGGCAGCGATGCAGGTGGACGCCCCCCTTGTGTCCTGGATTGTGGACTACCTGACTGGCAGACCACAGCATGTGCGGCTGCAGCACTGTGTGTCAGACAGCGTGGTCAGCAACACTGGGGCCCCTCAGGGGACTGTCCTCTCTCCCTTCCTCTTCACCATCTACACCACGGACTTCAGCCACCACACAGAGTCCTGCCACCTTCAGAAGTTTTCTGATGACTCTGCTGTGGTGGGATGTATCAGCGGTGGTGAGGAGACGGAGTACAGGGCTGTGGTGGGTAACTTTGTTTCATGGTGCGAGCAGAACCATCTGCAGCTCAATGCGACAAAGTCAAAGGAGCTGATTGTGGATCTACGGAGGGCCAAGGCACCAGTGACCCCGGTTTCCATCCAGGGGGTCAGTGTGGACATTGTGGAGGACTACAAGTACCTGGGAGTATACTTAGATAACAAACTGGACTGGACCAAGAACACTCAGGCTGTTTACAGGAAGGGCCAGAGCCGCCTCTATTTTCTGAGGAGGCTGAGGTCCTTCAACATCTGCCGGACAATGCTGAAGATGTTCTATGAGTCTGTGGTGGCCAGTGCTATCCTGTATGCTGTTGCATGCTGGGGCAGCAGGTTGAAGGTAGCGGACGCCAACAGAATCAACAAACTGATCCGTAAGGCCAGTAACATTGTGGGGGTGGAGCTGGACTCTCTGGCGGTGGTGTCAGAGAGGAGGATGCTGGCCAAACTACACGCCATCTTGGACAGTGTCTCCCACCCGCTCCATGACGTGCTGGTCAAACAAAGGAGCACCTTCAGCGGAAGACTCATCCCACCAAAGAGCACCACAGAGCGCCACAGGAAGTCATTCCTGCCTGTGGCCATCAAACTATTTAACTCCTCCTCTAAGGATTAGTCTGTTTGACCCTAGGTCACTAAACTGGTCATTGAGCATTACATCTCCGCCATAATTAATAATAATTGTGCAATATTCTGTTTACTACTCAAGTGCAATATTAGTTTTTCCTTGTTAGTTTTTCTTATTTATTGTTACGGATATACCTCAATTACTCTCGACAGTACATGCACCTCCGCTTTTACTATTATTTATTACATAATTAGTGACATTGTATTTTGTATTGTACTTCACCATCTACCAGTAAACCCACTTGGTACTCGACACTTAGTTTATCTTATACTTATACCAACATGTTACTTAATTTATTTCTGACCTGTTTATAGTGTATAATATCGTTTTCTCCTGTGTGCACTGACGTAAAGGCGAGCTACTGTAACAAGAGTTTCCCTACGGGGATCAATAAAGTATTTCTGATTCTGATTCTGATTATAGATATTGTATTGCTATGTTACATTCAGGACGGAGAACAGGACAAGCCCTCCAAAACTCATTTAGACATTTTCAAAGTAAAAACAGCTTTTCAGATGTTAATCTTTATGAGGAAAATTGATAGTCGAAGAAGTTGAGAGCATTTTGCTTCCTTAATTTGATCTGTTCCTGATAAAAGACAGGGGGACATTTGTTGGGGTGAGATACAACGTGTACAAGAAACAGTTGATACTTTTATAGTGTTGGGAAGGAGGTGCAGTATTACATTATGTCACATTTTTTTGTGAACATCTCCTGCATTTGTTCCCATATATCACGTGCACACAAATGGAAGATTACATTTTAGATACCCCAAATTTGTATTCGATTAAATGTTTATAATTTAATAGACAGACTTCCACAGTTAGCATGCTAATCTGTCCTGGTTTGTTACTCATCATCAGAGAAAAGCCCTCACTGAAAGGGACATTTATGTGGCTTTTAACCTGGGTCTTATTGTCACAATTGTGGCCATTCTGACTATGGGTCATGCTAACTTTGCACTCTCCGCCTCCGTAGCAGAATTTTTAAAACATGACTCAGACAAAACAACAAATATAGGGGCAAGCAGTTTGAGCCTCATAACGCTTTCTAAATAAACTTTCATTTTACAGAAATCAACGCTTGGCTCGGAGTTCAACCAGAAGTAAACACACAAACACAGAAACTAGCCCCTTGGCTTCACAGCTCCTCTTGTGTCTTGCAGTTTGACTTCCTGTCTTTGTGTGGGTGTCCCTGCACTTTTGATGATCTGCCCTGATTAGTTTCGCCTGTGCCTTGTTATCTCCCCTCACCTGGGTGCTTTCAGTCCATGTGTCTTCCCTCTGTCAGTTGTCTGTCAGTTGTCTGCGTCTGTAACTCATGCTCCTGCTCAGCCCTTTGCTCCTCGGATTCTTTGTTGGATGATTTACCTGAACTTCTCAGCCGCCCCTGTTTGTGTTGTGTTCCTCCTCAGTAAGTAATAAGTCGTCTTTTGTTTATTCAACCAGTCCCGTGTGTCTTGTCTGCTTTTGGGTCCACCTCCTGAACTACACATAACACAAGGTGTATCCAGTCATTTTACTGTGGCTGGAAGGCGCAGTGTCTTGTTTAAAATACATTGTGACGCTCTTTGTGTGTATCCTTTTTGTAGGAATTGAACTTGGGAAGTCCAGGGATGGCAGTAATAATGGCATAATTTTAATCAAATTAAATATTTTAATTTCCCTATTTAAAAATGTCAAAATGAAAAGAATGAAATATGAACTGACAAATACTTTTCAGTGTACTCTAAAGACCATCATGATAATGAAACAGAATAATTCATTATTAGTTTTGAGAGTCAGAACCAGGACAACAGAGATGTGCGTGTTTTTATACCGACTGAATGAAAGCAAATGTGAAATGGACTTTTAATTTTCAAACTGGACAAACTTGAAAATTTTAAAATAGTCCAACGTAGCTCATTTCTAGTAAAAATGAAATGCTCTTTTTATTGTAGTACTTTTGAGAAGTCTGACAACCATCAAACATCACAACCCCTGGACAGGATATAACATGTGACGGGCTTAAATGCACCAATCAGAGGACACCACTCCACTGCTCTGGTTTCTTGAACCAGTGACTTTGGTCTGGTTTATTGAAAATAAAGGCACAGTAGTCTAGTTTCAGGTTGTTTTTATCTGTCCATGCGTTGGTTGGAATGACTGTTGAATGAGGATGTGTAAGTTGAGCTCAGTGTTGATGTGGTCACATCTGGTTCCATTTATTGACAGGTGGACTTGCTCTACTTACCTTCCTGTCGTTAGGCTCTGCATTCACCCCCTCAATGTCTCCCTGTGACAAGCACACACAAAACCCCATACAGTTTGTTTCAATTTCAAGGAATACACTTTGTTCATCATGCATTTAATGAATGATGCCTGTAATTTAGCACAATTATGAGTTGCCATTTGTCAGAAACCTGAAAGTAATTTTAGTCACAAATAGGATTTACATAAATTATAGAGTACAAGCAGCAGATGCTTTGATGACTTTCATATTAGAAACTCACTGAATTGGAATAATTGTCTCTGCTGTAAATAAAAAGCCATTTATCAACTGTTCTCAGGCCAGTAGAGGAGAGGTGGCCATAAAGTGTGATGGTGATACTTACATCATGCAGAGGATAAGCAGACGCATAGACGCCATTGGCTAGCAGACTGATGATCCCTGTGTAAAGGCAAATTCAATAGGATTATAATCCAGGATGACACACACACACACACACACACACACACACACACACACAGCAGTGTAAAGCTTGGCTAAGGAGCTCTGGAGGAAAATTCACCCAAAGCGGTAAACCCAGAAATGACTAATGTTACATTTCCTCCTCTTTGGAGTTCAAACGTAAGACTTCATGGTGGCTGGTTTACAAGTCTGCTGAAGAACTACATGGAGAAGACCATCATGGAGTTGTCATAGTAACAGAAAGCATAACTTAAAGGGTAATTCCAATTTATTACAATTTAGGTCTTTTTTTTTGTCAAGATATAAACCACTTTACTTGGTGGTAAAACTGAACGTAAGCGCACCTGAACTGTTGCTAATAATCCCTCATTGTACAGGGAAACTGTGCACACAACTACAGCAAGTACAGCAGATGAAAGTTAAACCGGGGCGTCTGTCTGTAAACTAGACAGTTTGGAAAAGGTTATGATTTGCTTCGTTTGTCCAAATGAACCTGTATGATCGTCTCGTGCTTCTTTTTAACGATGTTGCCATGTTCCCAGGCCTCAGCCATTAACTTGGTGAGTAGAAGGCTGTTATAGCTGATAGGAATGATGGCCAAAACTACAACAATAACAATAACCTGAACACATATAATGCTGCTGTTAGTTCCACTGGTGGTGCTATAATATCTGTGCTGTAGGGTAATATGAAAATTATGAGATGTTGGCTGAATTTCATTTAGCCAGTTTTTATCATATCTAGATGATGAGATGGAACCTGACATGAATCAAAAATCACATGCATGTATTCTGTGGATTAAACCCTGAAGTGTTCCTATGAACTACTTATTTTCTGTATGTTTGTTACGCACCTTCTCTGTGTGTGCTTTCACTGCGCATCATACGGATTCGAGTACTGACTGGATTTGACTTTATTTCTCTCCACCAGTCCTTGCACTTTATTTGCTTTTAAAATATGCCCTTTTTCATTTGCTACCTTAAAAATGAACCTGAACATATTTCTTACATTTTCTTTAACTGCCAATTACATGGCACTCAGGAGACTGTCGAACTCTTCGAAAAGTTGCATACAGGTAGGCAAAGTTTGACCCTGCGATGAGATGACCCTGCACTCTCCTGTGGTGGTAATTACACTACACTCAGATGGAAAAAGGAGCTGCATTAATTGCATATTGATTTATCCCTTGTATTAGAGATATAGGTGGAGGTCTTACCCATGGAGTACTTGGCTCTGGTGCATCTTGTCCTCTTCAGTACCTCATAGACCTGACGATACAACAAAACATTAAAAAATCCTATTTACTTAAGCAGGTTCAGTCTTAAAGTGAGAATATAGGTGAGGAGGGGAATATTTAATTGTAGAATAGCGCAGGGGAAATTGTTAGCGGGAGAATGAAGCAGGCAAACTGCTGAGTTTTGTCTGTCTGCTGATCAGCTCAGTGTAAAACACAGAGCTCTCTGGAGTTTGACTGATGAGAGCTGGAGCTCAGCTAGGAGCCAACAAGTGCTGCGATTAAGGAGCTCCATCCAATAATGAGAAGCCAATCACATTACCCATCATTAGTCAAGTGAGGGTGTATGTATGACGCAGATGCACAGAATGCATTTGTTTTTCCTGGGAGCCACTCCCATACAGAGCCACAGGGAAGCAAGGGGTCTTATTGGAAAACAAGTGCACATCAGGGAGCACAGGTCTGTGTTGTTAGATCTATGTAGAGAAACACTTTCTTTTATCTGGAGATCTTATCTGGCCTCCTTCCAACCATCCATTCATCCAATACTTACTATTGAGTTCCTGGTCTTGCTGTCAAAGAACTTGTCCCTGTCAGACAGATCGAATCTGGCAACAAAGGGGGGGGGGAGAAAACAGGTCTAGTTTTAGTTGCAGATCCAAAAAGAGAGTGCAGACTGATGGTAGCATATCTGTAAAATATGCTTTACTTCATGTTGGAAAGAAGTATGAATGACTTTCAACATCTGCAGAGTTCTATGATGCAGACTAACATTGTTAAATTAATGCTAAAGTGGCTTCTGCTGTCCACCTAGCACACAATGCAACAGACGAGACTGTACAGTGCATCTGGAGAGTATTCACAGCGCTTCACTTTTCCACATTTCGTTATGTTACAGCCTTACTCCAAAATGGATTAAATTATTTTTTTCCTCAAAATTCTACAAACAATACACCATAATGACAACGTGAAAGAAGTTTGTTTGAAATCTGCAAATTTATTAAAAATAAAAACCGAAATAATCACATGTGCATAAGTATTCAGTCAGCTCAGTCCTTTGTTGAAGCACCTCTGGCACCAATCACAGCCTCAAGTCTTCTGAGTATGATGCTACGAGCTTGGCACACCTGTTTTTGAGCAGTTTCTCCCCTTCTTCTTTGCAGGGCCTCTCGAGCTCCATCAGGTTGGATGGGGAGCGTCGGTGCACAGCCATGTTCAGATCTCTCCAGAGATGTACAGTCGGGTTCAGGTCTGGGCTCTGGCTGGGCCACTCAGGGACATTCATTTAGTCCCGTTGCCACTCCTTTGATATCTGGGCTGTGTGCTTAGGGCCGTTGTCCTGTTGGAAGATGAACCTTCGCCCCAGTCTGAGGTCCAGAGCGCTCTGGAGCAGGTTTTCATCAAGGATGTCTCTGTACATTGCTGCATTCATCCTCGATCCTGACTAGTCTCCCAGTTCCTGCCGCTGAAAAACATCCCCACAGCACGATGCTGCCACCACCATGCTTCACTGTAGGGATGGTATTGGCCAGGTGATGAGCGGTGCCTGGTTTCCTCCAGACATGAAGCTTGCCATTCAGGCCAAAGAGTTCAGTCTTTGTTTCATCAGACCAGAGAAATTAGTTTCTCATGGTCTGAGAGTCCTTCAGGTGCCTTTTACTGAGGAGGGGCTTCCGTCTGGTCCCTCCACCATACAGGCCTGACTGGTGGAGTGCTGCAGAGATGGTTGTTCTTCTGGAAGGTTCTCCTTTCTCCACAGAGAAATGCTGGAGGTCTGTCACAGTGACCATCGGGTTCTTGGTCACCTCCCTGACTGAGGCCCTTCTCCCCCGATCGCTCAGTTTGGCCGGGCGGCCGGCTCTAGGAAGAGTCCTGGTGGTTCCAAACTTCTTCCATTCCAGATGATGGAGGGCGCTGTGCTCACTGGGACCTTCACTGCTGCAGAAATGTTTCTGTACCCTTCCCCAGACCTGTGCCTCGATACAGTCCTGTCTCAGAGGTCTACAGACAAGTCCTTGGACTTGATGGCCTGGTCTGTGCTCTGACATGCACTGTTAGCTGTGGGACTTATATAGACCGGTGTGTGCCTTTCCAAATCATGTCCAATCAACTGAGTTTACCACAGGTGGACTCCAGTCAAGTAGAAACGTCTCAGGTATGATCAGTGGAAACAGGAAGCACCTGAGCTCGGTTCTGAGTGTCAGGGCAGCGGCTGGGAATACTTCTGTACATGTGATTTGTTCGTTTTTTATTTTTAATAAATTTGCAAAGATTTCAAACAAACTTCTTTCACGTTGTCGTTATGGGGTATTGTTTGTAGGATTTTGAGGAAAATAATGAATTGAATCCATTTTGAAATAAGGCTGTAACATTATAACGTGGAAAAACTAAGCGCTGTGAATACTCTGTATGTAAATATACACTTAACAGAACAAATCGTTCACACTGCCGTAAAGCCCAAATGTTTGGGGTTTTTGTTGGTTTTTTTGATGATATAACAGTCTGAACATTTCATGTGACCAAAATGACCTGCACAAATAGGACCAGAAGTACAATAACAAATAAGTCACATGATGTATGTTCATGTACAATAAAATGGAGGCCATGTCATTACGTTACAGTACCGTGGTGCAGGCTGCAAGTTCACATCAGTATGATAATGACGGGAGGAGGCGCTAGAAAGCTCTAGAAATCCTTGTCAATCGATGGCTCCTGAAACTGATTGCTTACTGTGACGCACATCCTGACTTGCTGCCTCCGCTCTCACTCCCTCCTCATTATTTTGTGCTATATTGACTTAACTAGTTGCCATGGGCAGATATTGCAGGAGTAAACATTTAAAAATGTTGACTATGAACATTTTGATATGTTCAGTATAAATATATTATATGTAAAATGTAAACCAAGTGGCCTTATGTTTTCTTTTGCTACTGCAGGGCCACGCGGGTGTCAGAGACAAACATTTCTGTGCATGAATGAATTTGAGAGCACAAGTTACTTATTTTGTGTATGAGTTGAAAAACATACTTGTGACACCAGTCCGACTACATACAAGAAAAGCAATGGAAGCGTGTGTGCTGAAAGCATTTCACCAAAATGCCACTCCTGTCAGTCAGTTAGTACTCGTGCTGCTGGTGCTGCTTGTTGGTCTTCACTGAAACAGTCCAAATAGTCCTGTGGTGGTTTTGGTGTTATCACTTCCTGTTTTATTTTGTAGTAGTCTCCTTCCCTTGTGTGTCTTGTGTTTTTACTTCCTGTCTGTGTTTTCCCTCCAGTTTTGATTGTTGGTCCTCCCTTGATTGTTTGCACCTGTGTCTCGTTGTCTCACCTCCC
The DNA here is from genome assembly GCF_020085105.1 of Siniperca chuatsi. Classification (NCBI taxonomy): domain Eukaryota; kingdom Metazoa; phylum Chordata; class Actinopteri; order Centrarchiformes; family Sinipercidae; genus Siniperca; species Siniperca chuatsi. The sequence goes on from NC_058042.1 coordinate 36,734,513, forward strand.
CTAGGGTATTTAGTCTGCTCATTACCTGTCTGTTCACCTCTGCCTGTTCTTGCCTGCATTCCACCCCACAATAAACACGGTAGTCATCCAGCTACTTTTCCCTGAGACTGCTTCCTTGTCATCTGCTTTTGGGTCCACATACTTCTCTATTTAGCACCTCCCCGTTACGACAAGTCCTTGTGCCTCCACTGACAGACAGCATTAATCTGAAGGGAAATCTGCCATTTGGGGGTTTTATTTAGTCATTATTTAGTCCTGGAGTAACTTCAATATCCCTTAATGAAATGGCATAATTCAATTCAAGACTCGCCTAACTGGAGAAGCATTAAACACAATGTCTGATAAAGCAAGACTGAGTAAATGACTGAAACACACTTTGCACTGCAATCTATAACTAGGCTTAATCTCTGGGAACAGGCCTGGGGTGTTCAAAACTGATGAAGACGAAGTGATGGAGAAGATGTGGAGGGAGATCTCCTGCTAGCTGTTAGTCAGAGCTGTAAATATAGCTGCCCACTGCCCACTCTCTCCTCCATACATCCCAGCAGGCTGACACGAAGACATTCTTCTTCTCTGATCACTGCCTTTCAAAGTGGTTTTACGTGTTGGGACTGAACAGGAAGCATCACTGCAGTCATGACTTCTGTCTGTAGTTGATCCAGTTGGTCAGTCTAAATGCTTTATTTTGCTATTCAAAATCCTCCAGCACAGGGTTGAGAAAATGTACTTTTGTGATTCAGGCTAGCTGTGTTTGTTTCCTCGGGAGGGGAAGCTGAGAGGTGGGAGCTTCAGCCGAATGCAGCAGGAGAGAGTCATGCTTCAGCGTTCCTGCCATAGTCACACAGCTTGATAGGCTTGTGTGGGGTCATTTTTTAGTCCAATTTACACCTCTGTGCTTGTTACTTCTCTGTGCTGTCTCAATAATGAAAGGCCCTCTGTGGGTAAAGCTGCCAATTTCATGTGAATCGCCGTCATCCAAACGGCCCCATGCGCCCTGTCATGTGACGCTGTAGCATCAGTGCTGTTGTGTGTGGGCTCCGGCGGCTCCGCTCAGTGTTTGAAGTCGAGGAAATGATGAACGACGAATGGTAAAACCAAAGGGAAGCCCTGGAAATACAAAGCTCCACATATGCTTCAGAACAATGCGCAGCTTGTCACGTTTGCAACACGGTGCCAACAATGTTGCCTTATATTATGCTATCACATGAACCAATCTTAGCTAGCTAGCTGGCTAACATACAGGCAGCAGGTTCCATGCAGTAGAACTCCTCCGATGGTAGAAAAGCACACACAGACTCCATACGAAGGTCCTGTGAATAGGCCTTGTTGTTATAGCCTTTCTTTTGTTGGGGCTAATGTTCTGATACCCCCAAACCTCAACAGATGCCTTTAGTTATTTTTCTCTGAATTGTATGTCTGTCTATAAAGTGGCACAAAGCTACACATGTGAGAAATATTACAGCCAGTTTGACTGTCTGTCTTTACAACTAAAAGCAGAAAGTCAGAGCTTTTACTCACAGATGCTGCTTCTCTCTGGAGAAAGGGTGAGAGAGGGATTTGATGCTTTGTGGCCGGTTGGCGTCTACTTTTGGGTGGAGAGGAGCTGTTGCTTTGTGAATGAACAGTCGGATCTTCTCCACCAGATTACTGCCTTGTTTCACATCGTAAACCTGGAAATGAGGAGTGAATGTAGTTAATCCTATATTTAAACAAGTGGTCTCATTGAGATCAGAATTTCTTTTTCAAGAGCTAAAGTTAAAATATCCTGTGATCTGACATTATAACTGCTGTATTTAGATGGGACCAGTATGGAGCCCCCTAAGGGTCACAGCGAGGACTACTTTTGCATTCCCTCGCAATATGTTTTGCGTTACCTCATAATACTTTTCTTCTTCCATTCCTTCAGAGCCATATGTCTGTTTCCGCTCAGCTGCTCCAGCGTTACTACTCAATAGGCACGCATGCTTATGTAATTAGTGAACGTAAACTTAAACGAATTCTTAGGAGTTCTGTCCAGAAGAAAGCAGGCCTGTGATCTGCAGGATGCTGTCGGTTACTGTACTCTGTGCTGGACTGGACCCCAGAGGGGGTTCACTGAGGACAAGGAGACGTCTCCAGAGGCGCAATTACAGATGTGCCGTTGAATCTACCTCACAAAGCAAAAGTGCTGTATTTGTATCAAAAGAAGCATCGAACAAGAAGGCGACTGAAAAGCTGCAAACAGAGTCTGTGGTTCTGTCACAGAGACAGACAGCACAGACACGTCAGGAATGCAGACCAACACATATGATAGGCTGATAATGTTTTATCTGAAACGTCTTTGCAGTGGACATCATATAAGGTGAGGTGTCCATAAACAACGCTTAATGCATTAACTTGAGATTAATGCATTAACTTGAGATTAATGCATTAACTTGAGATTAATGCATTAACTTGAGAATCCCCAAATAGACAGACGGCTCAGAAGGAATGGAAGAAGAAAAGTATTGCGGGGGAATGCAGAAGTAGTCCTCAAAAAAATTCTCTCTGTGACCTTTAGGGGGCTCCGTAGACCAGAGAGCAGAGGTAATGTGTCAGTTTGTCCAGTAGAGCCTTTATCTATAAGGCACTTTGGGAGCCCTGAATACGGGCAGTAGGCAGGATTCTCTTCTGTGTTCTTGAAAATAGCATACAGTTTGTTTGATCAGCATTTAAAACAAGCTTATGTTAAGAGTGTTTTAAAATGCATCAAAAGCAGACTGTAGGTTCACAATGGCCAGATTTAGAGAAGAGATACTTTTATGTATACAGTGAATAGAAGACAACCAAGACTAGACCCATGTGGGACAATTCAATCTTATTTACATAGCGCCAATTCATAACAGAAGTTATCTCATTGCACTTTTCCTACAGAGCAGGTCTAGACCGAACTCTTTATAATATTAATTACAGAGACCCATCACATCCCACCATGGGACACCTTCACTGACCTCAAAGCTAGGGTAGGTAATGTATTTTAGAAGTATTTCTTGGTATATTTGTTGAAATTTGCTTTCATCCTGACAGCAATCAATGAATCAAATGCTCTGTGGAAAACAAAAGAAAAACGTATCTGTAGCTGCCGCAGGCCTGTAATCAGCCTGGAGGGGGTAGGATATTTTCCTTTGGATACTTACAGACTTGTTAGTTTCTCCAACGTTACCTCCCCTAGCTTTAAGAGCTCACTTGGGACTCTAGGGTTCAAACAATGTGGTTGGTAGCTTTGGACTAAGTCAGCTGACTAGTTCATTCGACAATTAACTAGTAAAGTAGATCGTAGTGAGGTGTGTGCTGCACAGTCTCCTGTCAGGGAAAATCCTGTGATAATCATGTTTTTCCTATAATCACCCTGTTTTTGATGATTGTGATCCTGCTGTTGCTCATATGCTTTATGAATAGAAGTGTCTTATGTTTCCACCATGATATAACCATGTTTAAGTTGTTGGGAAACTGAATAGAAGTAAACTCCGTTTAATCTGGAGAGGGGTTGGAACCTCTTCCTGTGTATGCGTGTTAATAATATATCTGTACAAAGGAAAATATGTGTGGGGGAGGTTAAGGAGAGGAACATGTGACGGAAGTATGAGTTTCCACGACAATCCCCTTGTGAATATAGAAGAAACTGTGCATTATGGCACTCTGCAAATGTCCGATGGTTATTCGTGCATTTTGCATTTCCATTGGATTTCTATCAAAATCACATCACAAAGCTTGTAAGAGCTGCCATCACAAAATGGCCTCAATGGGTTGTTATAATGCTACATGAATGCAAAGCACAGAAGAACAGGAAACTTTTTCCCCACTCAGGACTGCAGCTCTGAGAGCCAGTTCAGTCAGCCTCAGGGCAAGAAAAATCTACAGTAAATGTGCATTTGACACAGGAATATTTACTGATGGATGGAATACCTTCTTTGTTGGCATCTTGAGCTTCATGAACTCAGCCTCTCGACACAGAACGTTCCAAGGGGCATGGATCTTCAAGAAGCCGATTCCAGGGATATTACTCTGAAATACAACCACGGTTTGGATATTTAAATACTATTCTCTATGAACCCACTGCACAAACACGGGACAGTTCATGACTTTCCAAAATGTATGAACCACCCCAATAAACAATACATTTTTGTTTGACATATGGAAACAAAGATTCCAGCTGGCAGAGCGGCATGTTGCCTTTCTGTTAGATTTAAAGCTCTGCTGTGTGGAGTCCCAGGAAAAGCCTCTGCAAACATTTCAGCACAAACTCACGTCTGTTTTTGCTGCATATGAGATTGTCTCTGCAGCCTCTACTGTTATGTAAAACCACTCATACGCTGCCAGACTCACTTCACAACCTTCAGCTCGGCACACTGACCCGTCTGGATACAGAAATATGTACATAACAACCAATTCCTACTAGCTGACTTGATGTATATATCACACAGATTTCCCATGTATTTCAATATGAAATGTTCAAATCGTTTGTTCTGTCTACTGATTATAAGCAATGGTTGATAAAATTGAACTGTTGTGAACTAAGGTTGCTCCAGCAGGAACATGATCCAGCAAAGATAAATATTCTGGTAATAGGAATATGGCAACTTGGGTTTATATAAACTGGTAACAACAGGCAAAAAGTACGAAATGTAGTTCATATACTGTAAACAGGAAAAGAAAGTGTAACTCATTTCCGTAATCTAGTCTGAATAGCTGGAGGCTGGAGTGTGCCATAATTATCCAAGGATTTTCAGAGGGGAATTCTAATTGATTAGTTATTTGATACATTTAGAAAACTATTTATGAACTGATTAGTTGCATTTTAATTGTGCATTTTAAAAACATCATTCTTCGTCATTATATGGGCATGTCAATTACTAATTTCTTTCAAAGGACAGTTCACCCCTTAATCAAAAATATATATTTTCCTCTAGGAACTATTTTCTTTCTACCGATAGTTCCTTCATGAAACAGCTCACTAGGCTGAGAATTTACACATTTAGCATTTCTGCCTGAAGGGGGGGGTTAAATATTGGACCAGCACAGTGTCAATTTAGAAAAAACCAATGGGCCAATCTGTTTTATGGGCTGGTCAGACAAAAAAAAGAAAACAAAAAAAGACAGATGTGTCACCCCAAAAGGCACATCGGCCAACCGGGAAAGTGCCTGGGCTGACAGATGGCCAGTCCAGCCCCGCCCACGTCTAACTTTCGCTCAACATTGTTAGCTTTATCTGTATATAACATGTTGGGGACACAATAGATTACTTTTTCTTCTGTGATTACTCATTAGTTCTTCTGGGTTGTTATTGTGACATATTTCTCACTTATTATTAAAATTTAAATATTATTAGTAATTATCTCATTGTTTCCCTCCCATAATTAGTCCTGCTTGTAAGTGTAGATCTACCCTTGTGGTTTACTGATGTTGGTAGATGCTGAAGTCCACACAAACAAACTAACATAAGCCAACCAGGACAGCAACTGTTTATATACAGTGGATAATTAACGTTCTCAACCAAAATGTAAAAACAGCTTCCTGCTTTTTGTTTCCTTTGGTAAGTGGCCATGGTATTTTGTGATAAAACACACCAAGCTGTACTGACATAAGAAAATAACAGACTCGGCGAGGGAAACGTAATTACTGTATATCCATTATTTCCATACTTCAGGTGGCCATATCATGTATCATCACATACATGATTAGCCACTAAGAGACTGTAATTATTATCTAGGCACACTCAAGCCTCAGTAGACCAGACCAGACCAGACCAGATCCATAGGATACTGTCTCCAAAGTTTAAATGACAGTGACATCTAATGACAAGTTGAGTTTCAGGTATTATTCATTGCTGCTTGCAGCTTTACACTGAGTTGCTAAGCCTTTTTCAGAACTTATGAAGAATCAAGCTGCATTATGTCACAGGTTTGCTCATGCAGTTTTAATAGAGGATTCACTGTGTGAAGAGTCAGTGTATCTCAATTTGCCTTTTCTACAGAAGTGACTAAGAAATGACAAAAAGCTCTTGCTCATTAATGCAAACAAATCTCCATGTGTTCATGGGTCCACTCACGTAGCATATACACAGCAGTGACACAAGAGCTACCAGGAATCTAGTGTAGTAAACATCCATGTTTAGATGAGATAAGATATAAATAAACATATTAATGTCAAAGCGATGCTCTGTAGTCACTTCAAAGATGTGGATTAATTAAAAAAAAACAATTAGCTGACTGTCAGCAGATAACCAACTTCTAAACTAAATTCAAGTTTAATTTATTTATCATTATACAACACAGGGTTGTACAAAGAAATGCAATCTGTAGTCACTTCATGCAACACACACAAAAAACCAAAAAATATTATTCATGGTGGAGTGCTGAGGATCAATTTAGCAGACTCCCAGCCTGAGGGAAGAAGCTGCTCTGTAGTCTGGTGGCACGACAGCAGATGTCTGTATCTCTTTCCAGACAGCAGCAGCGTGAACCGGCTGTATCTGGGGGTGAGGGGTACTGTCCTTTAGTATCCTTTGGGCTCTGCGCAGGCACCTCACCTCACCGATATCACTGATGCTCAGTTGGTTGGTACCAATGATCTTCTGAGCGGTTTTAATCACCCTCTGCAGAGCCCTCCGGTCCTGGGCCGTGCACATCCCATGCCAGTTTACAGTGTTTCCAGTCAGGATGCTTTCTATTGCTCCTCTGTAAAAGTTAATAATGGGAATTTTTGCCTTAAGAAATACAGCTGTTTCTGAGCTTTCTTTACCAGAGTGGAGATGTGAGATAAGCATGTCAGGTTCTGACTACTTCCCAGCAACCTAAAACTGTTCACCTGCTCCACCTCAGCTCCACTGATGTAGACAGGTGTGTGTCTTTGCCTCCTTTTTCCTAAAATCAACGATCAGCTCCTTGGTTTTGCTGACGTTGAGCAGCAGGTTGTTCTCTGTGCACCACTCTGCAAGATTGTTCATTTCCTTGTTGACCTCCAATCCGAACTGTCTGGGGTCTCAATATATTGAGGACAGAGTGTGGTACTCAAGCCCAGAGTGTTAAGTTTTCCAAACAGTTTCATGGGGAGATTGTGTTGAATGCTGAGCTGAAATCAACAAACAGCATTCTGATGTAAGTGGTGGTGTTGTTGTTGTTCTCAAGGTGTGTGAAGACGGCAGTGGAGATGGCATCCTCTGTGGATCTGTTGGTTCTGAATGCAAACTGGTGAGGGTCCAGGCTGGCTGGGATGTTGCTCTTTATGTGCTGGAAGCACTTCATTAGAATGGGGGAGAGAGCCACAGGGCAGTAGTCATGGCGGTGGCTGTCTCGAAGCAGGTGGGAACAATAATACGTGCTTCCATACACACTGCCGTCACCAAATAAAAAATTATTGCCTGAATTGAGCCTTTAATTGGCTAGCTGATTGGCACGTTATATACATATTTTTGCGACACCTAATTATTAAATAAAATGTTTGGTACTACTTCCTACTTCGAGATTTCAAGACATGAGAGGGAGGGAGAGGGGCGGGCTTGAGCGACTCAGCGACTGTCTATCAGTCAGGGCTCACATTCACTGTGTACGTTCAGTGAACAAATCACTGAACATGCACCATTCCCTTGCAGTGAAAGGCTCTGAGACAGTCTCAGGCTCAGCAACCGGCTTTTTCATATTGCAGGTTTTACCACGCATTGTAAACTACGAAAGATGGTGAGATTTTTAAAACATTCAGGGATTGTTAAACGGAACCTAGCTCAATTTAAAATATATTTGAGTACAGATGCAGCAATTTTGTTTATGCACTCTATGATACTATCCCATCTTTCATATTGTGTCACATCTTGGTCTCAGGTAAGCAACACAACAATGCAACCACTTGAAATCTTGAATCAGTCAGAGTGTATCCCTGCACATTCGTTCGCAACTGACTGAGAGAATGGATCGATTCAGGAAGTGATTCAGTTCATTCACCCAGACAATTTGTTCTTTTAAACAAAATGTTTGCAATAGACACAGCACTATGTGCCAGTATGTACACTTAAAACAGTCCTGTAAAGCTGCTGTAGCTTCATCTGCCACATGTTTTTTCTGGTGTTTGACCCTTTTACTCAGCTGGGAGTAAGTAAGCAGGAGAACCAGGGAAATATGTTGATTGACCGAAATGAAGGTGGGGAGTATGGAGGACCACAAGTGTCAAGGAAATAGTACTAAAGCATTTCACTGGACTTTGTAGCTGCCAGAAATGTTTGTATAAACACGGTCCAGGGTATTGCTTGCCCTGGTGGGGATGTGGACATGCTGGTGGAATTTAGGTAAAACAGTTCTGAGGTCTGTTTAATTAAAATCACGGCTACAATAAAAATACCATCCGGTTGTTCTATCATGTGACTGCTGATGACCTCATACAGTTCTTGTAGAGCATTTACTGAATTTGCATCTGAAACACTGGTGAACTCTGGGCAGATAATATGGTCGACATCTTAACATTAGAAACTCAACATCTGGGAAACATGGGAGAACATGGGAGTTTCGTTCTTAGGTTTAGACACCAAACTACTTGGTTAGGTTTTTCTGCCAGAAAGACCTGAAGGCAAATTTCTCCCACATGTGCACCAAGAATCAATGATGTAAACACAGAGTCTGCCTCCCCTCGTCTCAGCGGAGTCTTGTGTTCTGTTGGCGCAGAACACAGTCCGCCCGTCAAGTGCAATAGCTTGATCAGGGATGTTGTGGTGGAGCAGGTCCCTGTAAAGATGTGGGCAGTCTCTAATTTCCTGTTGCTGGGTTAGTCTTATTTCATTCAGCTTTATTAGCCAGAACTAGGCTGGGTAAAGGTATAGCCTTAGGTCCAAGTGGGGTTAGCTTAGCTCTTATCCCGGCTCTCTTCCCCCTCTCCCTGGGGCGATCGGACCGCTTGCGGTGACGTTTGGTCCGGCGGATCTGGCTGGGTGGTCGGAAGATGTTGTGGGCAGTGATCATCTCAAGGTCCGCTGCACTTAATCCAATCCCTGCGCTTCGTTTTCCAACGCTGATGAGTGTGTTTCTGTCATAGGACAGCTTCCATAGATAACATGTGCTTCAGTAATAAAGGCAATGAGAGCATGGTTTGCACTAGAGGTCTTCACTGGTCTTCTTTGTTCCTAGTAGTAGTAGTAGTAGTAGTAGTAGTAGTAGTAGTAGTAGTAGTAGTAGTCGTCATACGGAAATTAAACGAAATTTGGTACGGACATAGTATCCTCTGACTTTTTCTCTACCACCACTGTGAGATTGACTTTTTAGTTCTTTACTGAAATATCTCAACAAATGATTGCTTGCTGTGAAATTTGGTACACACATTCATGGTTACCAGTGGATGAAATGTAATAACTTTGATCTCCTGACTTTTCATCTAGCGCCATCATCAGGCCAAATTTTTAATTTGTCCAATACTTTGGTTTATGACCAGATAGCTGCAAAGCCTCAGCTGTACTTTGTGTTTAGTGCTAATTAGCAAATGACTGCATGCTAACCCACTAAACCACCAACTACCAATTCAGTTGGGCCAGATTTAAAACCAGGAAATGTAGATGGGCCAGATATTTCCAGCAGCCTATTTAAAACTTTTTTTAGTTTTTGGTAATGACAAATGCAAATGAATGTAATAAAAAACAGCAGGCGTTTGCAGATGGCAGTAACGGTTTCGACAGTTTCACTGTCAGAGTTACGTTTCAGGGTTGACAGAGACATATTCTCAAACACTCAAACACTGTCATCTTACTCATTTTAGTGATGAAATGATTGTTTCCCTTTTTACTTATAGTTAATTTATATCTCCTTAGTTTTCTCTATTTTTATGATTTGATATCATTATCTGCTTTCCTACACACACACACATAAAGGCTCATGTAACACACTGAGTACCTTCTGTTAAGTGTGTGATGCCCAGCATCACACACTGAGCCTTAACTTCAAGCTGAGCCCATATGTACAACGTGATGAACTATTCTCGCCTCCTTTCATACAGCTTAACTCTTATTTATTAAATCAAGTGGACAGACAACATAGGGCTCACTGAAGAAAAATAGAATAGTAAATTCAATGCTTAGTCAATGGTTGACACTCTTGTCTGACTTTGATCCTAAATGTACCTGAAGCATAAGCTCATAAATAAAATATGACACTAGTTATTGTGTAGCAAGTAGCCTGTTTTCAGTAGTGCAAAATAAGGAAACCTCAATACACTGATAACAGCAGGGTGATATTAATCTGTTCAGCAGCTGAATTAAAAATGTAATAGGGTTGAACTCAAAAGTGTCATGAGACAGAGGAGAAAAAGAAATGGACATGTTTTTATAAGCTAAAAGCTTAAACCAAAAACACACACAAACCTCTAATTTACGTGTAAGATACATACATTAGCATTGTCCGGCTAATTAGCTTACTACCTACAGTAGTAACTGAGCACGTTCCTTCCAAGGACAAGGAGCACATTATTAACTAATTACATTAGTAAAAGTTAAAAAAAGGCCCCATTCACAACTAGCAATATTTCTGTAATGTGTGGAAGCCAATCCTGGATGGACATCGGTTAGTCCTCATCCTAAAAGCCTGTTCTCTTTTAATGTTAAGTGAAGGCTTACTGTTTGAAAACACAAACAAGTATATAAACTAGCAGCCAAAGAGGGTTATATTAGAACAAAATAATCGAATTTACATTTTTCCTAAACTAGTAGGACTAACTAGCTCTACACTGCAATACAAGAACAATGATGGTTCTTTATTTCCATGTCTGCTACGTGGTGAGGACTGGCTCCCAGGTAAGTCACCTACAGTTTTCCTACTATAAACCCATCCCCCCTTCTCACCCCTTCATCTCTTTCCAGCTCCAGCCCCGTCTCCAGGAGGTTTTCTTCAAACTCCTCCCGCCTGAAGCGCTTGTCATCCTCATGATAGTCAGTCCGTTGCTCCTGGGCGGCGATCTCCGGGTCTTCCTTTGGCTGTAGTGGTGCTCGGCTGCTTCTCATGCTCAGGCTGCGCCGAAGCCGTCGGATGAAGTTGTTGTCGCTAAACCTGGACGACCGGCGCCGGATGCTGCTGGGCTTCTGGATGTGGTATGCCAGCACGTAGTCCACCCGCCGCCGCCCATCAGAGAAGTATGGGCCTAGCCGTTTACACAGGGGCGAGCCCTCATCTGCATAAAGATTTTTCATTGGCTAGAAACAAGAGAGGCACAGGGACAAAATATCATAGGTTACTTCTTAAACATCAGGCTAATGATGACAAAATACTTACAAGTTCAACAATCTCTCCAGTATGTTTACTGTATGTGGTGAGATGGATCAGTTTTATTCAGATTTTGCAGATAGGGACTTTTCTGTCACATGAAATCATTGTTGGAGATCACTATGCCAGCAGTTCCTTTCAAAGAATTTAATGCAGTCCAGCATTTTACAAGCATAACTTCATACGTATATATATATATATATATATATATATATATATATATATATATATATATATATATATATATATATATATATATATATCCCAGAGGGGCACGACAGGTGAGCAGGTCAGGCCCACAGGTCAAAACACAGGAACAAGCAACAAAAAAGCAGGAGCAGATCTGTTAGGTTAAGAGAAGGTCAGACTACATCCCAAGGATGTAGTTCGAGGTGCACGGGCACAGGTGAAATTCAATATAAAACTCCTCCAATGATAAAACATCTTATTAAAAAAAACTTTTAAAAAAAAGGCCTTATTATCATAATCCGTGTATTTTTCATGCAATCTCCCCTCCAGGCTGTGGACGGGAGCAACTCTGCTTAGTTTTTTTCCACAAGTCTTGTGCTTATGAGATACTGGTCCCGTGGGATGTGAAATAGGGGTGAGTCAGGCATAAGGATTAGGGTGAGGGTGGGGTCAGGGGTAGGGGTGTGGTTAGGGTGAAGTACAAATGTAGGGGTGTGGTTGGGATAGGCACTGTAAACGGGTGTGGTTAAGGTAAGGGTAATTAATGGGGATAGGTTCAAAATGGTAGGGCAAAGGGGAGCAGGTAGGGCAGGTCCCAGGTCCAAGAGACCAAGGTCACCAGACAGATTCAATATAATAGGTAAGAATTAAATAAAAAATAGACAAATATAAAAAATGATTAAATGGAACTAAAATATCCAGATTACTCATAGTTAGAAGCTGATTGTGAAAGTAGATTTTCAGGGCCTTTAACCAAAGTGCTTCTGTTGACTTAACCTAACCACATGTGGGATACAGGACTCACACGTTGGTCTCCAGTGTCAAAGTCCTGCAGTTTGTTAGCACACCATCTACCCCACTCTCCACCCTAAGGGTCAGGGTATGCTCCACCAGAACTAGTTCAGTGTGTTGTCCAACCATGTCAGAAATCAAATCTGTCTATAGTTGTTCCAAACAGCTACACTCGAAGGTGGAGTGGAAGGTTGGCCATCATAGAGAGGGGGGTGACGCGATATCATTTAACATAAATGTATCTAATCAAATTTGATTTGGGGTGCTAGCTAACCCCGCCCATCATATAAAACCACACTTAGCTTGCGTGGGTAGCTAGCAGAGAAACATCTTAGTAAGAGGCGTGTGTTTGTACTTCAGCTCATAAAAACTTTGTTTACATTTCCAAAGAATGTGGTTGAGGTCTAATGTATTTATTTAAGCCTTATCCTCCTCCTCCTGATCCAACAACGCAGGGAGTGTGTGTAGACGTGTACACGCATACTACAGCTCTGTATCACGCTATAGTCACACTAAGCCCTGCCCACTTTTTCTCAATCCAATCAAATTTCAAGGATTGGATTTAAATCTCTCATAACTAAACCCCACCCACATATTCCGTTTCACTCGGAAATACGTCACATGACTGAAGCTAAGAATGCTCTAACTTCCCATTAGCAGCCAGTAGAGAACGCGATATGCATTACACCTCACAATAACAGTGTTTGACGAAATAATCATGGTGATGATTTTGCTAGTTTTAAAGCCATACCAGCAGTTGGACTAAAGCTTGTCCTGAGGGTGGCATTCCCAATGTTATGGGCTAATCCTCTGGGGAGCTTAAATATGCTGCATAAATATCCCTGACATCCCATTCCAAAGCCTTTTAGATTTTCATTTATTTTGTGTATAGCTAGAAATTTTAGGCGGATGGTGGTGCAAGGGGAAAGGTCGGGGTCAAAAAAGAAATTAGGGCTTATCTTCCGAGCACCAAGAATGTCTACACCAAATATGATGATAACCTGGCCAGTAGTTGTGGAAATATGTTGCTCTGGAAAAAGAATTAAAACACAAACAACGATGGAGGCTGATAGGCAGAGTGAGAGCACTGGGCAGGGAGGGGGAAGAAGATAACATAGCTGATGGTTGTAACAGACTTCACGCTACCTCATTCTCTGCAGTATATGTACCTGATACTTCACTGACCTAATGCCCTGCTGGGCACCATACACTTTCACGCTTGTAATGTGGCACCATTTACTGTCCCCAGAGACATTCAGTGAGAAGGCCAGAAGATACAACATCGTGTTCAGCAGGGAGCAACATACAACCAACATGTGCTTCTATAGCTGAATCAGGTTGTTTGCTATGTCGGGAAATATTGGAGTGATACGCATCTTGCACTGTCTATTTATGTTTTGCGATTCCCAACTGCATTAAATCAAAGGTCTTGTTGTCGTCATATCACTGTGGATTATAAGGCCTACAATCTATTGATATGCAGTATCCCTGCACAAATGTCCCCAACAAATGAACAATTTCCTCCTGTTTGAGTAACGTTTGTGTGATGGCTGCCCCCACGGCCACACTTTAATTTGACCTTTTGACTAATTTAGGTTTATGTTCAGTTACAGGCACATTTCGCATAATTAAACCACCAATGCAGTTTAATTTTGCATTTAGGTTTATTACCATTTTCTGACATGCATAATTTCTAGATGAAGCATGCAGATTTAGTTAATTTTTATTTACAATAAAAACATAGCACTGTGTCTCAGTGACAGGAATACAGGATCCACAGACTTAAAATCTGTGATTCACAGTAATACTGCACCATTAGAATGGACATTAATGGCCAGTGATAAAAGTGTCATCACATGACTAAAGTCCTGTGCTAACCCCCTAAATCTTGGGGAATAGTTAAGAAAGTGAACCTTGAGATTAGAATATTTTATTACAGATATGTTCAAGAATGAACCTCCACACTAAAGACATTAATGATGGTACAAAGGAAAGTATTACTGTCCTGATCAGTAAATGTGGGCATTCAACAGTCTAGCTTATTAAAACTTTATGAGGAAGAGGAAGAGGAAGAGTCATTTGGAACAGTGGGGACATGGAACTAGTTTGGCTTCAACTTCACGACATCACATTTCTTGCCCTCATCTATTATTTTCATACATCAGTACATCAGTTTTTTTGTGTATTGTTGCTCATGTGGCTGGTATTCTGAATGTGGGGTGAGAGATGTTATGTGACGAACAGGCTCAAAGCACAGAGTGTACTGTACTCTGCCACTGTTCCACTGAAGACTGCTGCAGCATGATTTAGATAGAATTCAATTACAACTAGAACTACACCCTAACAAAACATTGCACTGGAATGATCTGAAATTCGAAAATTTGACTACATTCATTAGTGTCATTTCTGTTACACCACCGCAACACACTGGAGCACAACCGACAATGTTGAATTTTTATTTTCCAGAAAAAACCCTCTGTCTGACCTTGTCCATTCTTATCCATCTGATTAGAGCTGAGTGTAGTATGCTGCCACTTGATGAACTAAACTCCAGGCTATTTGTAGGCTTGCTAACCGTGTGTGTGTGTGTGTGTGTGTGTTCGTGCGCTGAGGTTATAGAAACACAATTCTGCAGGCCATCTGACAAATCCATGAGGCACACAGTGGCCAAACACACACAGATCCTCAGTTACTTCCACTGACCCCCTGTCAAGTTGACATATAGTACAAACAGCTAGCTGTTTATCGCACTGTGTAAACTCTAACAGATAAATCACATAAAGACACAACAGGGAAAAATAGAACATAGACATTAAAATAGAGTCTAAACAACCGTGGGCTTATATAAACACCTAAATCTAAAAATGAACTATGTGCTACATATAGTCTACCATAGAATTCCATGTCTAAACAAAATTCAACTAGACTAAGATTTACAGCCACACTAGCAGCTCCACTGTAAAGTAAACCAAAATGAAAGATGGATACAAGTTGAGGTCCAAAGTTAGTTTTTGAGCAGTTACAGTGAAGTAAGTGTAGAAATGGTAGTGTCTGTCATGCTAACAGTCTCACAATGACAATGTTAACCTGATGATGTTTTGGAGGTACCTGTAATGTTTACCATGTTCACTATCTTAGTTCAGCATGGAAACATGCGGACATTGGCGGACATGCTAATTAGCACTAAAAACAAAGTACAGCAGAGGCTGATGGAAATGAGTTTTGCAGGTATTTAGTCATAAACCAAAGTATTGGGCAAATGAAACATTTGACATGATAATAGTGCTTAATGGAAGGTTAAGGACTCACAAAAGCTAGAATAATTCATCCTGGTGAATCTGGCAATCCTCCCAAAGGTTGAGACATTTCAGTCTGGACCAAAAATGACAACCTATACAAGTACATTTACTCAAGTAATATACTTAAGTACAATTTTTTAGGTACTTGTACTTTACTTGAGTATTTCCATTTTGTGTTACTTTATACTTACACCGTGTATAAAGTGGTTAAAACTAGCTCCACCTCGAGCAGCACCTGGGGCAGCGTATCTGGGATTCTAGGCAACATATAACAACTGCCATGTGAAGTCTGCCATGTGCTCTGTATGAGACGAGTACTTAATGTAAGAATATTGGTTAAAGCAGCTTTAACAATGGACCAAATGACTACATGTAGCCTACTGTGAAAGGAGTTGCTGGTAGTAAAGAACCCACAGAGAATTCTCACTCAACTCTGCAGTTCCCTTCAACTCTATGGGCGATTTAGCATCTTTCTGCTCATTGTTTTGGTTTTATGGCCCAAAACTTCACTGCTTTGGTTCTGTTTCACTGCTCTCAAACAGCTGTTTGCAGCAAAAAAGCTCACTGAACTCAAGCTGCTCAGCAGCAAACAGCAGCCAGACGCAGTCAGAGAGCAGCTGCTGAACATAGCGGAGCATCTAGCTGCTAAAGAGCCAGATGTTTCCCTCAGAGACCAAACACAGAGCTGACAGAGAGAAGATCGGTCTCTGGACATTTGTTGGGTGGGCAGAAACAACACTCCAAATGAATAATAATGTTGCTCTGTGTCTGCTGGACATGTAATTTGGTAGCTGTTTGCTAACACAGTCGCCATAATGACTTTCTAGAGTGATGTCATACAGATTGTTCAGCTGCTCCCAAGTGGCCAAAGAATCTATTAATAATGTATTAAAAGCAACAGGGTACATACACAAGGCGCTGAGTGTGCAGAATCAACAGGGGACCACACTTTTTTTCCCCCCAGAGCTCCCAAGCAGGTAAATCGTTAAATTCTCCAATTCATCAGCCATCAGCCGTTTGAATGTTCTATTTATTTGTTTGATTATCCATCATCAATTAAAATTAATCAATCAAACAGACTACGCAAAATATGTATGGATAGGTTCTGTACCAGTACTATGCAGGTGTACCTAATAAAGTGACCAGAGAGTATATGCAGTGTGTAACAATGAGCGATATGAGAGTCTGAACACAGCACATACTATATGGGAATTTGTGACAGCATTAATAACAGCTGATAATTAACACTGATGTTTACATGGTGATAGAGAGACAATTCCATGGCAATACATGTTGAAGTTCAGACAGTCTGCTGTCAATAAAAGAGTCAAAAACTCAGGCTGAATGGAGGTGAATTGCCTTCATGGTCGTAGATCAACAATGAATCACAAAACTAATATTGATACAGTTGCTGAGTCGAAATGAGAAGCTTTACAGCCACCAAACCCACTGTACAGCAACAGTGTGTGTTCCTGTGTGTGTGTGTGTGTGAGATAGGAAGTATCATGAGGGCCCGGTGTGTGTGTGCTATATATAGCCCCCCAGACTCATCCCCACCACACACACACACAAACACACACACACTCATCTTCAGCCGTCTCTCAACAGGAAGTAGTCATAGCTGCAAAGGTCAGAGGTCATTTCTCAGAGGGCGCATGAGGATGTGGTGGTGTATGCATCATTCACCAATAGGAACTCTTTTCTCACCAAGCCACCGGGAAAAATGAGGTTCTCCTCTCCTCTGGGCTTCCACATGCACACAGCCACCCACACACACACACACACACACACACATATTTCTGAGCCTAAGCTCAAGGCTGAGACAACCCAGCAGTTTTCAAGTCAATAATGTTTTTCACAGCAGCAGTAAGCTGCATGTAGTAGCTGGAACAGTCAGTGTTTGCATATTGAAGGCTTCAGGTCACTGTGGAAATTTGACTTCAGTACCCTGGAAGGCCACGGTGCCAATAATATGGCATGCTTCTCCCAAGCCAAGATAAAGGACAACGGTACCCATGCAGATAGTTTTGGTTTTATTTGGTTTTGAGATATATGTACACTACAACACAATGGAGGTGAATGCAATTTAATTTGTGGTGCTCACAACATTAAAACATTTTATTTTAAAAAAGCACACCTACATGTTTGTCCACAAACAGTGTCCATGTTACTCTGGATAATCCACAGACCTCAATGTCAACAGTTTTTCATAGTGACTATTTCTTCAGTAGGAAGTATTTCCAAATGAATCTGTTCACAGTAAGGATATCTCAATGGGAAATAAAACCAAAAATGTCTGCATGGCTAGGTATCACCAGGCAAGTGAGCAACCAACCCTTTAAAATACTTCATCGCACTATCCCAGAGAAAAAGAGAAAGCAGCTTTCATTTTGCTGCAAAGCATTTTGTCATAGTTTAAGGTTCTGTCACTTCCTGTTTTAATTTGTACTATGTTCCTTCCCTTGTGTGTCTTGTGGTTTTACTTACTGTCTTTGTTTTCCCTCCAGTTTTGATTGTTGGCCCTTCCTTGATTGTTTGCACCTGTGTCTCGTTGTTTCACCTCCCTTAGGGTATTTAGTCAGTGTCTCTGTCTTTGTTCAGTGTTGGATCATTGTTGTTCCTGCCTTGAGTGATTTCCCCCCAGTTCCTGGGCGCCCTGCTGGATCGCAGCAGCCCCCAGTCCCTGGGCGCCCGGCTGGATCGCAGCAGCCTCCTGGACTCCTGGCTGGATCGCAGCAGCAGCCTTCCCTAGTCGCCGCTGGATCGCAGCCGCCTCCTGCCCTGGTTGGACTGCAGAACCGTCTGCTGGGTCGCTGCATGCCACTGAATTCTCTGCTGGATCGCAGCAGTATCCTCCTTTTCTGCCAGAGTGGTAGGCTCTGGGTTCCCAGACATTACTGGTTCTGCCAGCTCCTCTACCAGTCTCTCCATCGCCGGCTTCCTTTCCTGCTGTCCTGCCGCTGGTTCCCTGTCCTGCTGTCCTGTTGCTGGGCCCTGATCTGGTTCGCCGGCCTCCAGAAGGGACTCCGTCTTCGCCGCCGGCCTCCAGAAGGGACTCCGTCTTCGCCACTAGCCTCCTGTGACTCTCCTTCTTAGCCGCTGGCCTCCTGGGACCTCCCTCCTGTGCCACCGGCATTACGCCAGGCCTCCAGATGGTGTCGCTCTTCATCAGACCTCATGAGATCAGCTCTGCACATGTCCAGCCCCCGGGCCGTCCGCCCGAGGTCTTAAACTTGGCCCTTGGCCTTTGATCCTATTTAGTCCTTTGCACCAGTGACCACCCTTAATTATCAATTCTGCAAATGAACTCTTAAGCTATTCTCTACTCTATTTCATATGCACTGAAAGTGGCCATTTCTGTTAGGCCTGATTTAGGACTAATTATAAAATATTTTTTCAGCTTGTCATCCCAAGATAATGATTTAATTATCATCTGATTAATCTTACCAAATTTTCTCAGGACAGCAAATTATGTATTGCTGTGCTAATATTTATGGTTTTAAAGATATCAAATTAAAATTCCATTATTCATCCTTTATTCATTATTTCATTATGTCGAGGTAACAAATTTTCATATGGTCACTTCTTTCCCTCAAGACCAAGAATAATTGTCATTATCAAACAGACTTGAATAGACCGTGAAGTACAGAAGACTAATGCACGATAGTGAGACATTTTAGTTGTGATTAAGGGAATACAATATTTAATAGATCATTCAACCTGCAATAATTTATGTTGGCCACTGGGGGCCACACAGCAGGCTGTAAACACAACAATGACATATCATGACCTTTTTAAGACATGAACTTGTTAGCAAGCAGCTGCGTATTTCCACATCCAGCAGCTACAGAGCAACATGATGCTTCATCAGGAGTTGTGTTCGCGTCACCTGATGAACGTCAGTCCAGTCTTCTCTCTGTTAGCTCTGTTTGGTCTCCAGCAGCTCCTGGGGGAAACATCTGGCTCTTTAGCTGCTAAACGCTCCACTATGTTCAGCAGCTGCTCTCTGACTGCGTCTGTCTGCTGTTTGCTGCTGAGCAGCTCGTGGCTTTTTACAGCTTTTTCTCTAAAAACAGCTCTCTGTGGGGTTGTCACTATGAGCAACCCGTTTCACACATTAGATGTAGTCATTAGACCCATTGTTAAAATAAAAATATTGATTAGTGCAGCTTAAGGCCCACATTTAACTTTACCATGACCCCTTCCCATTTTGGACATTCCATGAGCTCTCCTCTAGCCCCACACTTAGGACAAAATGTCAGCTTTGTACACAAGATATCTCATAATCTACCAGGCAAATTACCATGAAAATTACAGACCACACTCACGCTCCCAAGGAAATGGATATAGCCCAGATCACTACTGTGTTATTATACAGAACAGAAAACTGTACATTCATTTATATGAAAAGTCAACAAATTCATTTTATGAATGCAATAAAGATATAAATACATACACATACAATTGGGGCACATACAGTTGGCCTAACTGTATGTGCCCCTGACCTTATATCAGTCCTCATAACACAACAAAGCAGAGTAAACGACACCGATGCTTTGAGATACAGTTGCTGTCTGTGGGAATTTTCTTCATTTTGTTTTTATTGTGTGTGTAAATGTTGTATCAGCACATTGACTGTGTGTACAATATGTGTCAACAAGATTTTAATGAAAACTTTTCCCTTACAGACATTAGATTTAAATTAAAATCCATCTTAGCAGTCTCCCTTGGATCTTAATTACTTCATACAAGACAGTCCAAGTCCAAGCATGCAAATGAATTTATTTCTTACTTTCATGGACAGCTAATACTATGAAAAGCTACATACATGTAATATACTGTATGCATTGCTAGATTAAGACTCTTGTCTCATTGTCAGATCTGCGGCTCTGAACTATGGTTGAGAGACCTCTGGATCTAAGCTAATTTAGCCTTGTAACGGTAATGTAGCTACTAACGTTAACAAGCCTTCACAGATGCTGGCAGAGGGGTGCTGTTGTACATGAACAAAAGATCTATTTATCTTCAGTGAAGATGAAGAGATGCTAGCACAGTTTCCCACACAGAAATGCTTTCAAAGAGGCATTAATATGCTTGTAGTGACTGTCAAAGCGGCTGACACCAGGCGGGCACCTATCCATGCCTACACTGAGCGGTTACAGTCAGCCAGTATTCCCCCAATTCCCACCACACGCAGATCGTCACACACTACATAGCCATAAGGCCCTGCCACACACACACGTCTGTTACATTTTTACCTGCAGGAGGTTTCCTATTTACCTACACTGTTAGTAGATGGGCCAATTATGAACCAAATTTCAGGAGATTTGGAAAGAAATCTCTCATCTCACTGAATTAGGGGTGGGTGATATGACCCTAAAATAATATCAAGATATTTCAGGGTATTTCTGCGATAACGATATTCTTGACGATATGACAAAAATCCTGAAAAACATATATACATATATATACACACACACATCAAAACTATCTAAACCAACGTGGCACCAAATGACATCGGCACCAACAGGTGCACGCACAAGCTTTTACTAAACAACGGCCTAAGCAGGAGGCTCTCTCTCTCTCTGTGTTTCTCTGCAGAGCATGTGCGATTGTCAGTAGACCGCAGGGGAGGAGCAGAGCGAGGGGAGACTGTCCACTTGTTAATCGATCGCAGATGGCACCGTTAATATATAAGGCAACAAGTCAGAATGTTGCCAATATCACAATCTGATTTTTATCACATAAAAAATTATACCGGTATTATTACGAACGATTTGATATGGCACACCCATACCCTGAATGCTGTAAAAAGTGGCACCAGGCCCCCTCCCAAAAAATCTTCCTCCTTCTGTTTTTATAGCCACAACTTTTACCACAGACACAACTCACATTGTCTTTCATTTTGTCTTCGTGTGTAGTTCATTGACTATATATAATATATGCATATACAGTCTATGGTGTAGGTCAATGGATGAGCAGAGACAGTTGTTGACGCACTGCAGCGCGGCGCCTCCTATTGGTGCTAGGGGCGGCACTTGACGAGTCATATGCTGCGGCAGCAGTGTGTGTTCCACTTTACATTACTAGAATTTAAAGTATTAAAATATCTAATATCTAATTACCTATTACAGGCCCTTTTGACCACTCACAACCCCTTTTAGATTAATTCAGAACAGCATGACTGAGCAAAAAAACCAGCCCCAGATCATCACACTACCACCACCATATTTTACTGTTGGTATGATGTTCTTTTTCTGAAATGCGGTGTTACTTTTACACCAGATGTAAAGGAACACACCTTCCAAAATGTTCAACTTTTGTCTCGTCAGTCCACAGAGTATTTTCCCAAAAGTCTTGGGGATCATCAAGATGTTTTCTGGCAAAAATGAGACGAGTCTTTTTGCTCAGCAGTGGTTTTCGTCTTGGAGCTCTGCCATGCAGGCCATTTTTGCCCAGTCTCTTTCTTATGGTGGAGTCATGAACACTGACCTTAACTGAGGCCAGTTCTTTGGATGTTGTTGTGGGGTCTCTGTATGGCTGAAGAAGAACAAAATGAAGACTTTGGAATGGCCTAGTCAAAGTCCTGACCTGAATCCTATTGAGATGTTGTGGCATGACCTTAAAAAGGCAGTTCATGCTCGAAAACCCTCCAATGTGGCTGAATTACAACAATTCTGCAAAGATGAGTGGGCCAAAATTCCTCCACAGCGCTGTAAAAGGCTGCAAGTTGCAAGTTATCGCAAACGCTTGATTGCAGTTGTTGCTGCTAAGGGTGGCCCAACCAGTTATTAGGTTTAGGGAGAAATCACTTTTTCACACAGGGCCATGTAGGTTTGGATTTTGTTTACCCTTAATAATAACAACCTTCATTTAAAAACTGCATTTTGTGTTTACTTGTGTTATCTTTGACTAATATTTAAATTTGTTTGATGTTCTGAAACATTTAAGTGTGACAAACATGCAAAAAAAACAAGAAATCAGGAAGGGGGCAAACACTTTCACACCACTGTATGCTGAATCACAAATGTTTATATGCTTTCATCTTTAAAAATGAGTTTCTTTTGACTTGTTTCTTAAAGGCTAATTATTTTTAGCATCAATATTTCAATAATATTTCACGTTGCACCTATTTAACTATTCTCATGGTAAAACATTTTACTGATCAGCGGCCACTTCCCTGAGACACTGAGCTACACCACCTGCCATAACCCAGCAACACTGGAATGATAACATCGATGTAGCGTCTTACTATGGACTCATTGCTCCTGGCCTTGATGTTGACAAAGTCCACATCCAGGTTCTTCTCTTCACCAGGGACTGGCAGGTAGTTGTCACTCCTCTTCATGGCGGGATCCTCCTGCTGCAGGCTGCCTGAGTGCTCACAAACCAGGGGAGGAAAACCTGTGAGAGGCACAGAGAGATGGATTTGGCATTAGCCATGTGTGTTATTATCTTGAAGATAGCCCTGCCCATGCTGAATTTAAAGCCCATTACCAGACTGCTGTTGGGACTCCACAGATGAATTCATTCATTTGGGTGATTGTTAACTGAACTTTCGTTTTAGACTGCATTCTCTTTTGTCCCACAATCCTGAGACCCATTGAACGCAGCATTGGCCAGTCTGACCTGTGACCCGGATGCCACCAGGTCAATAACAAGGTCAGCGATTTGTTCTGTCTCTTTTCTCCTGGCTTCGCCTCCAGCACGTAGCAGGCAGTTGTCTGCGACCACCTCCGTGTAATCTGCTCGGAAACAGAAACACGCAGCAGCCCCAAACTCTCCTGATCTACAGCAGCACTGCGAAGGCCTGTTAGATCTCTGAAATAAAGTTTAGCGCCAACAGCTATTGCACAGCTAACTTTAAGAAGCACGAAGCAAGGTAACGCAGAGGACAACAAAGACGAGCGACCGGCTTCCTCCGATCTCTACAAGCGGACACTGCACAGCAAAAGACTCTTCTTCAACCACCATTCTCCCCTGCCTGGCCCGTACACAACAACGGACCGCCGGCTAACGGATGTACATGTACGGATGTACATGTATTTTTTCAGAGGTTTTGTTGTTGTGACGTGTTTATCTAGGTTAATTTGGTAACCACATGCTAAGTTGATGTTAGTTATGTTATGCTCCACACAGACAGTCTTTGCATGCTAACTAACTCCTCTAAACTCGGCACCGTTACCCTAAACAGATCACACATATACACCTCTAATTTGACATAAACACAACCACACACACGGCGGAGAGAAACTTTGAAGCTCCCCCTCACATGCTTCTTTGTCGCTGACCACATGCACTCATGCATGCGAGACATACAGAGGCAGAACAAAGAAACATCCACCCATTCTTTTGCTTGACACCATTTTACATCCAAGCAGCCATCTTGGACGCTCACACACACTCACACCTATGCATTGCTTTTAACTGTGAATTACAGGCTGCTAGTACTAAATTATCCCGCTCTAAGTACACACGTGCCCTTAATGGGCATAGTGCCTCTAAATTCTGTACATAGTTCAATTGGCAATGTGTTTCCTGATTCCTCCAACACCAACGATTTGGTTGATTCGGTGTTGATACGGTGTGCCTCAAGGTTCAATTCTGGCACCAATACTGTTCTCCTTATACATGCTTCCCTTGGGTGATGTCATCCGCAGACATGGGATTTCTTTTCATTGTTATGCGGATGACACTCAGTTGTACCTCCCTGTCAAGCCCACTAACGTCAAGCCCACTGTATGCTGAGTTCTTTGCAGGACTGCCTTTCTGACATAAAAAATTGGATGTCAATACATTTTCTTCAGCTCAACTCAAATAAAACTGAAATCCTTGTTATTGGGCCCCAACACATCACTAAACAAATACTGCCATCTACTGGTAACCTGTCACAACATATCATGCCTGTTGCAAGAAATCTTGGTGTCCTGTTTGATAGCAATTTATGTTTTGAGCAACATATCACTAAGCTTGTCCAATCACGTTTTTATCACCTCAGAAACATTGCAAAAATCTATTTTAAATCTTAGTGATGCAGAAACTGTTGTGCATGCTTTTATCTCCTCACGCCTCGATTATTCTAACACTTGTCTTAATCAAAAAACTCTGCAACAGACTGCAGACTGTACAGAACTCAGCTGCTCGGCTTTTAACCAGGACCAAGAAGTACGACCACATCACACCTGTTTCAGCCTCTTTACATTGGCTCCCTGTTTGTTTTAGGATTGATTTTAAGATCTTGTTGATTACTTGATTAAGGCTCTTCATGGCTCCAGACTATATTTTAGACCTTGTAATCCCTTATGAACCTTCACGTAGTTTGAGATCTTCAGGCAATGGTCTTCTGTCTGTTCCTGAGTCCAGGATGAAAACTAAGGGGGACAGAGCTTTTGCCATCAGGGCCCTGAGGCTCTGGAACAACTTGCCCAAAGAAATGAGGTTGTCTGAGTCAGAGTCTTCTTTTAAGTCTCTTCTCAAAACACATTTTTATTGGAAAGCAGATCCTGATTTTACCTGAACTGGCTATTTAGTTTATTGCTTTTATGTATTTTCTTATTCACTGTGGTATTTTATTTCTCTCTCTGTGAAGCACTTTGTACTTTGTTTTGATAAGTGTTCTAAAAATAAAGTTTTTTATTATTATTATTATTATTATTATTATTATTATTATTATTATTATTATTATATTAGATAGATTATTTCATATTGAGTGTTAATGCTTTATTATCTTTAATAAATGCTTGTGTATAATTATGCTGGCATCTTTAATGTTTCAGCGAGTAATTGCCAAACTTTTCTATGTTGAACTCCAAATCCTTCAACCTACTAGCTATTATGGTAATTATGGTTATAGTTAATAATTGAATTATTAATCTGAGTTCCAAATGGATAGTTTAGTGTATTTTATGAGACTTAATCAATTAATTGGCTATCATTTCTCTTCTTTAAGAAGAGTTGTGCCACCGAGGACTTATTCATTATTTATGATTATCTTTGATAATTCTGCCATAATTAAGTGGGTGCCCCCTTTAACCATTGTTAATCCCAACACTGCCTTATGAAAATCCTGTTTCTACTAGATTTTTTTCTAAATTGTACTTTTGAATGGCTGTCATAGTGAAGAAGAAATTCCTGCAAAGTCTGCATGTGTCAAGGGCATTACCATGCACGGATTATGAGACAATGGGCCCCTATGCACCCACAGTTAAAGGCTCCCACCCCCTCCTACATAGCAAGACCCCCAGATTGAAAGAGGCAACAAAACGACAGACAACATGTCGTCATTTTGTGTCTCTTTCAGTGACATTGTGCAGGTGAAGCAGAACTGTCAGGCACTGCTGTTGGTTCAAACTGCAGCTGAACTTCAGTATTTGTTTAACAGTGGAGATGAAAATAGGCTGTCTGACTCCCATCCAAAGCTTCCTGCCACTGCAGATCCACACTGACACTACAGATATTAGACTAAACACTACTTCACACTATACTAAATATTATAGGAAACCATAAAGCTGATCCCTCCTCAGTAGCCCTTCACTACAGAATGTCTCTTAATATGAAGCCACACTCACAGCTGTAGAAGGCTCTCTGCATTAAAGGTAGAAATAAACATGGGATGCACTCGCCACACTCCACCATTAACAGGAAAAGGCTGTCACCATGGATACTGATAGATGCCTTGCTTGCTCAACTGTTATATTACGAGCTGTTCCTCTGTAAATGTATAATATCCCCAAAATGAGCATGTTCTCTTTGTGCAGAGATCCAGCTGTCATGCGATTAGTTTGATGTCATTACTGTACAATTGCAGCTGAGTATTATTTAAGAAACAATTTGAGGCAGTATTCTCCTTAGGGAGCCCAAGTGACACGGACATTTCAACAGGAAGTAATGATGCTCTGACCAAAGAGGAAACATATCAGTCACATCAGTCACAGACACAGCAACAAGCTGAAAACACACAGTTAGCTGTCTGAATCCCAGAGGGAATATCATTTCCCAAAAACTCTGACGGATATTTTTAATGAATTAAAGCTCAGGAGGAACCATCATAAAGAACACAGTTTAATGTGCCTCATCTGGGTGTTTGTAGTGATCATCAGTATCACCAGATAACTGCTAATTACACCCTGCAAGACACAGCTCTTATTGCATTACCTGATGTCTGCAGTGTTTTAAGAGGTAAATATTATTAGATTATTATTAGATATTCTCATTTATATTTAGTGGGCAACTCTAATGTTGAGATCCATAGAAACCACTTACAGGACCAGCTTGATGACCCTATGCTGCAGTTAAGGGGACTTTATGAAGTAAATCATTATTTTTATATTAAATGTAAATGAATTAGTTCATTTGAATAAACTCCTGTCTGATCATGGATGTGTGCATCTGATGCTGGGCTGTGACTAGTTAGCCACTTTCTGGCCTCCACTGAGAGGACAAGATCAGTCCCTCTCTCCTGCCAGAGCCTGGAGCTGGAGTCAGGACGTGGTTAGCCTAGCTTAGCATAAAGACTGGGAGCAGGGGGAAACAGCTAGCCTGGCTCTGTCCAAAGTGGAAAAAATGAATACGTGTTTTGGGGGAGGGGCTTTGGGGGGACGCCTGCAGGGAGGGGTGGGACTTCGGTTGGATACCTTCAAAATCCACCTGCCCCAGCTTTCAGGCAAGTTTGTTGTTTGTGGTCAGGCTTGCACACATAAATTTACTTTATATACAAATTCTATAAATTCCCCATGAGGCCAGGGTGAAGCCAGCGGAGCTACAGCGTAAAATGAAACACATGTTGCCTTTAAGGTTAAGGTTGGGATAAGTTAAAACAATAAAGGAAAGTATTTGTTAAAATGACTGTGGCAGTCAACCCCAAGCTACTTTGATGAACTCCTGGTAGCGCTGATGTGCGGCTCCCTCCATGCTGCATCAGCAGCGACAAGCCACCTCCACCCACCAGCGGGGACCAACACCAGCGCAACACATGCAAAGCTTCGTTTTCTCTCGGTACGTCTCAGCGCGCGCGCACAAACCATCCTCACCATCATCGCATTACTGTTTCTTGCAAAATTTGGAAAGCCATCTCAGCGGGAATGAAGCGCTCTTACCGGGCTCCTCTGCACTGTCGCGCTGCTGGAAGCTCCCGGCCGGCTCGTCGCCATCCTCTTGTCGCTGCATTTGGTTTCCAAGGCTCGGGGTTCCTTCAGAGATCCAGCAGGTCTCCGGTGCCCTCGCTCTCTGCAACAGCACTTCTCTGTCCGCGTGCTCCGTGGCTTCACAGCCGCGTGCGCTGTAGCTGGGAACGCGGGACGGAGAGCTACCACTTATTCATTCTTTTGGAGAGCTGATAGACTACTGTAGAAAGTGCTGCCTGCCGAATGTGTCCAAAATCAACTATCTGTCCCAATGAAGCGACTGTATCTACACAGAGTGTGTCTCTCAATGAGACGACTCCAGAAGCCAGTTCAGGTCGAAATGAATGCTGCCTTCAGGACTTTATCTGCCAGAATGACTGTATTCTCTGCTAAGAGGCGTCCCTCCCTGTGAGGACGCTGTCTGTCTAAATGAGATGACCCACTCACACGCAGCAGAGTGATAACGCGCAGGGAGCTCGCCAAAACGATTTACAATGATGTTGCATTCAATTCCCACAGGAAAACATGGAAATGTGGCTTTCCTGCCTTACCTGGCTACAACTGATCTCAGCTTTCAGGTGATGCCCTACGACTGTCCGCCTCAGTTTTCAACTAGTTATTCCTACAAGAGTTGGGGAGTGAATCCTATTTTTTTTGCAATTTTCAAAAAGATGACGTTTAGTTAACCGTTCTTATGAAACTCCAGCCTATAATGTGCTTCACCTCACCTCGTGGGGCAGATTTTACAGCAGGTTGTATGATATCACTGGTATAATTCTACTGTGCCAATGTTTATGTTGACTATGAAATGGCTTTTTGGTTCGAGTAGGGCTGACATTATTTTGGTCAACTGTTTTGATTGATTATAAATGAGGCTATTCTGGCTAGGGTGAGAGTGAGAGAACCACTTTTACATTAAGCTTGTTAAATGACTTTCTAGGTGTATCAAAGATTGATGGTTATTTCTTTTTCTGAAAATCAGACACACAGCTGTGTGGCATGAATGTGATGGTAGTACATGAGAGGAACACGCTGGGGCTAGAGTAAGAGAGAGTCTTCTGCTTACAGTAAATTAATAACCGACGCACCCCCCATTAGTCGTACATGATGACTATAAAGGACGTCACTTTTCGTACAAATAAGGCAGCGTGTGCGTGTTAAGTGTTAAAAGGGGAACATACTCTCCAGTTGCTTTAACGAAGAGGCTTGTGAGCGTGTTATTTCCTGTGGCACCTGAATGCAGCGCTGTTCTCCGGCTCGAGCATCACTGCGCCAGCTGGTGCCGCCCACTCCTGCTGGGGCTTCCAGCAGCGCGAGCGGATCAGAGCGCACGAGCGCATGTTGTAGTGGGCTTGCGTAAAGACAAACAGCACAAAGAGAACCAAGGGCACATACACACCTCCAGGAACATCATTCTAACCACTTTACACATTAGCAAATGATCAACATGACGCTCATGTGTTTTAAATCAGCTGAATCAGCTAAAACAACAACGACGAAGGGGAAACGCGTTCTTCAGTGATCGGTTCCTTTCCCTCTATCTACTACCAGCCCGCTGCCCGCTGCCCTTCACACCTGTGGGGCCGTCTGAATGGATAAGGAGCGTGTAAATAACGTTGTCTGCAGTACTTCCCATGTTATTCACAGAGCAAACAGACTCGCTTTGGCGTAATCAAGCACACGGGGAAACCTCCTCGTTCAAAAATGCGCCTCAGGACACTGACGCGTCAATCAGGCTTAGCGTGGGTGTGTATCGGAACATCCTAAATATGTACCACGGGATTTTTGTACTGTAGCCAAAAACGCTGCTCAGTTACTGTGGCACTATCGTTTAAAGAGCAGCAAGAATAATGAAACGTGAGGGATCATATAGCGTAGGGGAAGAAAGTGTACCCAGCTGCCATTTACACTCAGAGCAAATGAATGAAGGGTAAACAGGGGCGGGTTTCTAATGTAAAGGAGAGCAATGTGTGGCATATGAAATGTATATTTACCTTCTTTCCATAGTTAAAGAGAAGCAAGTGCAGGTATTGGCCAGGTAACACTTCCCACTCACCTGTGTGCAGAAGGGGCGGAGGAGGAAGTGCTTCTGGCCTCCTCAGGTAAAGTCTCTCCTCCCACAAGGCGGCCTGGGAGAACAGACATGGGCCTGTTGATTGGCCAAGAACCCAAAGAGAACATATTCTAAAATAAACCTACAACATAGTGTATCCTGTAAGAACCGGACCTGTGCAGGTCTTTAATTGCGGTATAGGTGATCTATTATGTGTAGTTATTTCTTATCTGTGTTAGTGGACCCAGGCAACATGATATCAGCCAAGCCTACAGGGAGTCTCCTCAGATGAGACAAACATTCCCATACAGGCATGTGTGGGCCTGCTGTAGCCTGCCAGGTAGTTTTCCAGTTCCAACCCCGCCCCCGGTACTCGTCCTGAAGAAAGGAACGGGCATCCAGAGTGACACAGAATTCACAGCAAAGCAAGCTTTTTGAAGAACACATAGAGTTCATATGTGGGATATCATTTTGTTGCCTTTAAGCATCTGGCATACTGTACATGGCAAAGTAAATTCTGCCTGAGCAAACCAATCAAACAAAAATAAGGCTCCCTCCTAGTGTGTTTTCCTACCAAATGTTTCAACAACATTCAGATTTACATATTCAAAGTGTGGCTCTGTCTGCATGCTGTCATCTGAGGACAAAATGTGGGTCTCTTAGACATCTACTCCTTCCCCTATACTGCATGAAAAACATGGAAAAGAAAAGAAGGGATGACAGATAACAAACCACGGCTGCAGGATGAAAAAAATAACTAATCATTGAGCTCTGAGCCATGCTGGTCTGGAAACAGTGATGTGGATCCCACAGGCGTAAAATTCAGAGGGACTACAACAGTAATAGGCTACTGGATCAGTATTCTTATTGGGGAATTCTAAAATGTATGATTGTGATGATTAATATGATAATTATTAGTGGTACTAGTAGACCACTAACAGCTGTAGTAACAGTAGTTTGGATAGTAGGCTATTAGTAGTATAATAATAATAAGTAATAATAGTATTAGTACTAGTATTAGCAGTAGTAGCAGTAGTAGGCTAGTAGTGGTAATTGCAGCTGTAACAGTAGCAGTGGCAGTCCTGCTGCTGCTGCTAATGTACTACTATTTCTGCTTCTACCGCCGTTACTGCTACTAGTACTCCTACAGCTGCTACTGCTAGTTGTAGTTGTGACAGCTACAACTAACTAGTAATAGAAGTTGAAGTTGAGCAGTAGCTTCATTAGTAGTGATAAGAGCAGCAACAGCAGCAGCAGTAGCAGCAGTAGTAGCATTGGGGTGGCTGTGGCTTAGTGGTAGAGCGGGTCCACCAATCGGAAGGTCGGCGGTTCGATCCCGGCTTCCCTCAGTCCACACGTCAAAGTTTCCTTGGGCAAGACACTGAACCCCAAATTGCTCCCAAGTGTGAGTGTGTGTGAATGATTAATTCGTTTATTTGTACTGATGAGCAGTTCTGCCATCAGTGTATGAATGGGGTGAATGTGATATGTAGTGTTTGAAGCGCTTTGAGTGGTCAGAAGACTAGAAAGGTGCTATCCAAGTACAGTCCATTTACCATTGATTGTGATAGGATTAGTAGCAGTAGTGGTGGTAGGTGTAGTAGTAGAAGGTGTGTAGTAAGGAGCAGTAGTTTCATTAGTAGTGATAGTAGCAGTGACAGTAGCAGCATCAGCAGCATTAGCAGCAGGTTTAGTAATTGAGCTAGTGTGTTAGCCTAGGCTAGCTGCAGGCTACAGTGTGTTGTTTCTCTGTTGCTTCACGGTGAATATGGCAACATTTGCTTTGGACGAGTTTGTGGCTAATCCTACCTTGAGGCAATTTGAGAAATGTAGAAGAATTATTTGTTTATGATTGCTAAGTACTATGGCATACCTGTCTCGACTTCTCTGGTTACAAAAGACCTGAAAGTTGTTCTTTTAAATGGCTTGACTAATAAAGGAGTGTTTAATTTACCAGTATCTGTTAAATGGCCTAGTCTGGTGGTCGAGGCCACGGCAGCAATGTCCGCGGGCAAGGACTGCCCTGGGTCGGGGGAGCCCTCGGGTGCCAGCCGCTCTGCTCCTCAGGAGGGAGAGGCGACCGAGCCGCAGCTTGTTGATTTTACTCCTGGCATAACGGATGGTGGGCCGGAGATAAAACCATTTATGTTGCCACGTTTCGATCCAGTATCTGTCGAGTCATCTTCTGGCTCTAGGTTCGATGCCTAGATGAAGCTGAGGATAGCTGGAGACTCAGGAAAGGAGGGAGAGGGAGGAATGGGAGCTCCGGAGAGAGTTGGAGTTGAAAAGATTGGAGATTAAAACTGCCATTGAGATGCCCCAGTTGGAGCTGCAGAAGGCCACGGTCTGTTCTCCTGTCGTTACACGGTCTGTTTTGGATTCTAATGCCACATCTGACGTGAGTAAAAACATTTGGCCCCTGTATTTCGACAGAGTGAAGTTGAGTCAGATTTGGTGCATTTGAGCACATTGCTGCTGCTCTATGTTGGCTAAAAGATGTGTGGGCAATTCTGTTGCAGTGTAATCAAAGTGATAAGGCACAGGAGGCTTGTCCATCCCTGTCTGTTGAGGACAGTTTTGTCTATAAAAAAGTAAAAAGCGCTATTCTGCAAGTGTATGAGCTGGTGCCAGAGGCTCATAGACAGCGTTTTCGAAGCCTTAGAAAAACATAAGGCTGACTTTACCAGGGAGAAAGGGGTCCTCTTTGACCGATGGTGTTCCTTGTGTAAGGCTGAAGACTTTGCTTCTGTGCATGAGCTAATTCTACGTGAGAAATTTAAAAACTGAGCATCATTTGAGATGAGTTTGTCCTCATGCACAAGGCTGTGTTTAATGTTACCAAGTGCAATTTTTGTGATTGTTCTCAGAAACCTATTTCTCAGAGACCTGGTGACACACGGGTAAGTAGCAGCAGCACTAGAAGTAGCAGCAGCACTAGTAGAAGTAGCAGCAGCAGTAGGAGCAGTAGTAGCAGTAGTCGTAGCAGCAGCAGCAGTAGTAGCAGTAGTAGTAGCAGCAGTAGTAGGAGAAGTAGCAACAGCAGTAGGAGGAGAAGTAGCAGCAGCAGTAGGACCAGTGGTCGTGGTAGCGGTAGAAGTAGCAGTAGCAGTAGGGCAATGGTAGAAGTAGCAGCAGCGGCGGTGGTAGAAGTGGCAGCGGCGGTGGGGCGGCGGTGGTAGCGGTGGTGGTAGAGTGGCAGCGGTAATGGTGGCGGCGGTGGTAGAGTGGCAGCGGCGGTGGTAGAGTGGCGGTGGCGGTGGCGGCGGCGGTGGTGGCGGTGGTGGTGAGTGGCGGCGGTGGTGGGAGTGGTAACGGCGGTGGGAGTGGCGGCGGTGGCGGCAGCGGCGGCGGCGGTGGTGGCAGTGGTAGTAGCGGTGGTGGGAGTAGCAGCAGCGGTGAGATGGCAGCGGCGGTGGTGGCGGTGGTGGGGATGGCAGCGGCGGTGGTGGCGGTGGTGGGAGTGGCGGCGGCGGTGGTAGCGGTGGTGGTGGGAAGTGGCAGCGGTGGTGGGATGGCAGCGGCGGTGAGCAGCAGCGGCGGTGGTGGGAGGGAGTGGCGGCGGCGGTGGTGGCGGTGGTGGCGGTGGTCGTGGCAGCGGTGGCGGTGGTGGCGGTGGTAGTGGCAGCGGTGGTGGGAGTAGCAGCAGCGGTGGGATGGCGGCGGCGGTGGAAGCAGCGGCGGCGGTGGTAGCAGTGGTGGCGGTGGTCGTGGCAGCGGTGGCGGTGGTAGCGGTGGTGGTGGCGGCGGTGGTGGGAGTAGCAGCAGCGGTGGGGTGGCGGCGGCGGTGGGGCGGCGGCGGCGGTGGTGGCAGCGGTGGCGGCGGCGGTGGCAGCGGCGGTGGTGGTGGCAGTGGCGGCGGCGGTAGAGCGGCGGCGGCGGTGGTGGTAGCGGTGGTAGCGGTGGTGGCGGTGGTGGCGTGGCGGCGGCGGCGGTGGAAGCGGCGGCGGCGGTGGTGGCGGTGGTGGTGGCGGGTGGTGGGAGTGGCAGCAGCGGCGGCGGTGAAGCGGCGGCGGCGGTGGTAGCGGTGGTGGCGGTGGTCGTGGTGGCGGCGGCGGTGAAGCGGCAGCGGCGGTGGTGGCGGTGGTGGTAGCGGTGGTGGGGAGTAGCAGCGGCGGCGGCGAGAGAGCGGCGGCGGCGGTGGTGGCGGTGGTGGCGGTGGTCGTGGCGGCGGCGGCGGTAGAAGCGGCGGCGGCGGTGGCGGTGGTAGTGGCGGTGGTGGGAGTAGCAGCAGCGGTGGAGCGGCAGCAGCGGCGGCGGCGGTGGCGCGTGGTCGGCGGTGGTGGGAGTGGTCGTGGCGGCGGCGGCGGTAGAAGCGGCAGCGGCGGCGGCGGTGGCAGTAGTAGTAGCAGTAGTAGGAGAAGTAGCAACAGCAGTAGAAGCAGCAGCAGCAGCAGCAGCAGTAGTCGTAGCAGCAGTAGGAGAAGAGGCAGCAGCAGTAGCAGTAGAAATAGCAGCAGCAGTAGGACCAGTAGTCGTAGTAGCAGTAGAAGTAGCAGTAGCAGTAGGAGCAATAGTAGAAGTATATATCAATATGAAATATATCAATATGTAATATCAATATGAAAAATAAGGCTTGGAGGAACATTTTGTTCAGGTAGAACAGGTAGGCAGCAGTCAGCTAGAGTCACTTCCAATTCTGTAACATAACAACCAAAGTGTCTCAGCTGAAAAAATCCTGCGCCTCCAAAGAGCTCACAGCTGGGCATTTTCAGAAGAGCACCAGTTGTTATCATAGGTACTAACAGAAACAAGTAGCGTGGACCACTTCTGGGCTACAAAAAAACAAACTATCACAAATCCTTCACAGAGCAAGAGAGTCTGATTATTAACTAACAAGGATGCCCATAGTCATTTAAATGTAACTTCATCTGTAAAAATGTGACTTGCAGCATGAAGAGTGTTCACTCACAATCAAAGTAAATAACAGTGTGTTGAATCGTGTTTACGTCCATTTTTAACCCAAGTTGTCATGCAATCAGGTGACAGGGAGGAGAAAAAGCTCGAGAAGGGTGGAGGGTAGAGTCACACTCGAGGAGTTAAGATGGGCAGGTGAAGTGGGCAAATTTGTAAACACTTGTCCAAGCCCATGGAATTCCAATCTTAAAGTTCGTCGAGCAATTACAGTGGGTCACTCAATTCCCCATTGGCTGCATATCATACATTCACCATTATATTTAAACAGAAGCTTATGTAAAAGTTCAATAAATTACAGCCCCTGGCCTGCCTCTGTACAGCTTAGTCAATTCATTCAAAATAAGGAAAACATCCATGAGGTTACTGATTGTCGTTGACTGGGCCGAAAATTAAAGGGAACTTGAACTTGACAATGTACTTTTTCACCTGGTGTTTACATCTTATGCAAACAACTTGATTTTCAGCTGCTGTATTTTTGCATTCAGCTTGTGCCCATCCAAATTCATTATGACCTTCTGGAAAAACTCGAAAGTGTACTTGAGGTTGTCTGGAAAGCTTAGATCAAGGCCATAAATAAGCCCAAACAGCATGATGAACCCCATGATGACACTGTCTACATTGTTCAGGACTTTAATGCCTTCGATCATAATTCCCACGTCCTCTGGCTCCCCATCCCCATCTCTTCAGATCGTGTAAATCCCCATGACTGTGATTGTGATGTCCCTCTCTGCACCCTCAGCCTGAACAACAACACAAACAAATCAAAATCAGTTTCCAATTGCTACCAAATCACATTTTGGTGCAATTTCTAAATGGACATGGGTAGAGATGGTAGTGTGCAATAGGATTTCCTCATTAAAAGTAATGTATGGAATCAGATATTAATATTAATGAATGTACACCAAAAATATTTGTCAATGCATGCATTGTATATGAATTTAAAACAAATCCACATATACAAGGTTCACAAATGTATTTCTGATGCACACACAAATATTTCTTGCTTTTAATGAAAGTAATATAAATCCAGGTTCAACAGTTTGTATATAAATATAAAAACATCCAAATATGTTTGACAAAAATTGCAAATACCTTTAAATACATATATTTGTGGATTTATATTACATATATTTAAAACAAGAAATATTCTTGTGTGCGCTGAAATACATTTGTGAACCTCTTTTTAATATGTGAATTTTTTTTACATTCATATACGACCAAATTTGAGAAATATTTTTGTGGAGAGAGTCATTTATACATGAATCACAAAACAATACATTTGTGAATCTTTCTGTGTGCATTCATTAATGTTGAGGCTGCAGCTTTGCCTTGGCCTTCTTGTTTGTGCTTTAAGGAGTTCACACAGATTTTAGGATGTCCGAGTTGCCCAAGCTTCATTCGATAGTTTTGCATTTTATACTCTAGTGACTGTTTTCATCTCACAACTCCTGTCTTGGATCCCAGCTGCTCCAAACAAGGATTGGCCCTCGTCAAAACTGCTGCTACCTCTTCACACTGATAGTCTTTTGGGTATTTCATCATTTCTCTCTCAAAACCTAACACGGCAGCAGCGGATGGCCGCCCACCATTGAGTCTGGTTCTGTCCAAGGTTTCTACCTCTTAAAGGAAGTTTTTCCTTGCCACTGTCACCAAGTGCTTGCTCATGGTGGGATTTGTTGTGTCTCTGTAAATAATATTATAAAGAGTTCGGTCTAGACCTGCCCTATAGGAAAAGTGCAATGAGATAAGTTCTGTTATGAATTGGCGCTATATAAATAAAATTGAACTGAATTTGGCAAGGCCATCAAGGATGACTCCTTTCAGCATTGGGCTAGAGTTGAAGTGTGTTCCATTTGTCTGAAACTCTGTATTATTTTGGTGTAGCCCAAATCAGCCTCACATTTAGGGAACACAAAAATCTTGGGCCAGGAGGACAATCGTGAGGTCTGAGTTTCTGTGGATGAAATCGGGGTTGACGAGTACTGTGTATCATCGGTGCAGGATGAGGCTATTGACGAAGCAGGGGTTTGAGGCTCTGAGCAAGTGGTAATCGAGGTCTTACCAGAGTCTACTGTGTACATATTACTTTCAGTGTGCTTTTATTTTCAATTTCGGACAATAAAGTTAGGTTCATGAACTTGTTAAAGTCAGCATCCATGTATTGCAATTGGAAGTCCTCTTTCATTTAAAAAAGAATGTCTTTACAAACATGTGCACTGTTGCTGGAATTCCAGAAACCAGGGGCAGTTTTCTTGAGTCAGACTCGTCACCAAAATTGAACAGGAACAGCCGGACCTGCAATCATGGAACACCTTTAATCTAGGGCAGAAACAAGGGAGAAGGAGAACAAGAAACCAATACATTAGGGTTATATTTGAGATTAATATAAAAGTAGTTTTATTTGTTTCATTATTTTGTAAGAGCCTCACATCCAGGGCTCAGACTATTTGGATTTGTTGATGACACTAACCTTTAACAATGACGAATCTTTTCAACATTACCATACACCAAACCCCCCAACCATGTACTCCACAAGGGGATATACATCTTTCACTAGAAAACTAAACTTCTCCTGAAGAATGCACAGTTGAATGATCATTCAATTTAGGCAGTTCATCTACAGATCTTTGTACAATAAGCATCCCCTCACTGTAAGTATACCACTGCAAGACACATTTTTTACCATATGAACCTCAGTCACATCTGGGTATCTCTGCTTCAGTGTAGACACTACTCCCTCGTTAAGGACGTCAACAGGCATGATTGAGACATCTGCTCTACATCTGCTCTAAATAGTGATGTTTTGGTAGGAGCTTGATATGTGGAAAGAGTTCAAGATAGCGCTGTCTGTGGTCATAGATCTTGGCCTCATCTGTGTGAACAGTGGCCATAACCAACTCAACTATGTCCTTAAGATCTATAATCACATAGAATTCCAATTTTCATGCGCACTGCCACCTATAGTGTTGCTAGATGTGAAAGACCGTGGTATGGCATGTGGGTGATTGGTTCTGTTTCCCCATTTGTACAGAAATGTCTGCATCAATATGTTGAGGCCATCAAGAGTGAAGTATTTTTTGGAGATCAATAAACTGATATAATGTGCAAATTCGACTGGAACAACACCCTTGAAGAGATTGTGCACAATATCAGGAGGATAACCAGTGCTAACATGAAAATGCGTTGCATTCTCCTGAGCAGACTGGACATGCACATCATGAATGTCTCTGGTTCTAAGTTGAAAAGCACCTGACTTGACATCCTTAGTCTGAAATTCTGATTTATCGCCAGTATAAAACCTGCATATTGACCCGCCAGAAAAACTCCAAGATTGTCAGCTATTACACACTGGAAAGAACCTTTAACAAACTGACAAAGCTGAGAAATAAAGACACCATGCTGCTCTAATATACTTAAGTCTTGCAAGAGAGGCTCCAACCTTTATGAGAGAGCAAATGTTGCAAAGATGGTAATAGAAGGATAAACTAGATGCCCAGAAGAATAGGACATTTCCTATTCTTCTGGGCATCTAGTATGTACTCCACCAGCTCAAAATGAGAGGTATAGTACTGTGTACGTTTATATGTAGTAGCAGGAGGTAGAGCTACATATAACGTCGATATGGAGATCATTTTTAAAATATCAAATAATCATCAAAATTAATAATATAATGAATAATAATCTTTATTTCATCTTTGTGTTTGCATCATTTTGGATTTGAATTGTGGAAATGTGTCTCAAACAGTACATAAACATAAGCTAAATGTGTTACACAATAATATATTTATACAATAATACAGTATTATTAGACTATAATTATGCTAGGTGTTTGTGTTGTTGTTAATTTGAGCCTATATGTTCCATTGTAAATACCAGACAGTATCTCTGAAGATCACAGTGTGGTGGATAAACTCCCAGTGGCTGTCATATTATGTGCATGCCAACGAAGCATGATGTATATTTACATTGGTTTAATAAATTCAATAATATAAGTGACGCAGAAATAATTTTTCGAACACAAACTTGAAAATACACAAAGGCATGTATGTTCACAGAAAATAAACTTGATCTTCAGTTGAAGAAACATGAGCAGGTTCTCATCCTTATCTGACAACGCACACAAATAACACAGAAGTTAAAAAGGTTTAATTGTCCCAACTGAGCTGAAAGGCAATAGGATTTGTCTGTTGCAGTTTGAAAACAGACCAAAGTTCACCCCTTCTCCCCCGCTGAACGAGCGCGAAGCTAACTAGAGAGCGAATGAAGAGAGGGGGTAGCGTTAGCGAGAACAAAGCAGTGAATCAGAGAAACAAAGCTGATTGTTTCATGGTGGTGTCTGTCGCTGTTCAAAGGTTTGGAGTCACCTGTTATATTGATGGGTTTCTTCCTTCCTTCAATAATGGCTATTTCAACATAGATAAAAACAGTATAATTATACAACAAATGTATTATTTACATTTGAAAGAGTTTTAGAATAATTAAATGATTAAAACTTCAGTTTAGTCGATGTCCCCACAGTGTTGCATGACAGGGGAGAATACTGTTGGAACCATTTCCCCCCAAATACTCTTCAATTTGTACTTTGTTGTCCAGTCCAGAAAATTGGGCTCTAAATATATTGGGAAGCCGTTTTTCTTTGGGCCCACTGCAGTCTCCTCCATGGTTAGATTGAATCGGTTTAAACTGCGATTTGTATGTCCACAGTATGTTCAGCTGCTATTTCATGATCCAGTTCCAATAGTGCTAACCCTGAACTAACCCACTATTTCTATTACTACTATTTCTTGAGGGATTATGTAGTGGAGGGTGCATCTGTAGGATTTTTAATAGCTGCTTGCCTGCCTGCATTCAGGGCAAACTCACGCAGACATGCAGAATCATCCAACAGTCTTGGTCAATCCATAAGTCATACAGAAAGAGTGCATTTCAGAAAGTAACCAAACCTGACCAACACTTTCAGTGTGGTGTGTCAGTGGAAAAAGTCTGCTGTCAGACCACAGCTTCAGTGTGTTTTCTAACTTGTTTGCTCTGCTTGCTTCTTCGCACGAGTGGCAAATCAAAACCAGGGAGTGCTGTTTGCACATTATTTGCCAAATGGGTGTCAGTGTGGACACTGGTGGGAGACTGTTGACTGAAATGCCAGCCTTCCCAGTGCTGCAGGTAAGGGCCGTGGCCCTTAGAACAGGGCATGGTCTGAGGGAAGGGAATTGTGCATTTGCACGAGTTTAGTCCGCCTACTGTATTTCTCACTAATATCAAGACTTTAATAGCCCTGGGTGTTTTACACACCACATCCAAACCTTGCAGAAGACTCATCATGCAGATCTGGAGAGAGGGCTGCCAGGGTTCAAAGTACCCCAAAACAGGTAAAAACAACAGGTCGGGGGGTTGAAACATTTACATAACTTTCTTACCTGTAATTGTAAATATCACAATATATTTCCCATATTCATGTCTGGAAGAATCTTGTAATACAACTTCAGACACCCCTACAGTGAACCACACCATTTCTTAACCTTTACGTTAGCTGAACGTCTTGTCTGGTCCAAAATGAATGTTTTGTTTATCTCTGTGTGAGATGTCTGACGTTTGGTTCCTGCTTCTAACAAGGCTTGTGAGCCAATAGTATAACGATGTTGGTATCACATCATGGTATAGCTGCCAGTTAGTGTGGAGAAAATGGACACATTAGCTAACCTAGCTTAATCGTTTGAACAACAGTAACCCATAAAATTACAGTTCTGCATATTTAAACTACCGACAGTCATAGTCCTTAAAACCTTAACTGTGTAGTCACCGGTTAGATTGTCAAAATTAGAAAAAAACAGCGTCAATCCCTGAGGAGCTACGTTAGCATTATTGGTGGTTGCATCCAGTTACCTAACGTTATAGTTCCCTCAAACAATGTAACGTTATATCGAAGATGCGTATCAGAGGGGACTTAGAAGTGGGCCACAGTCCGACATAACTGATGGCCCGGGGCCAGTACGCTTATAAGTTTATGCAGGGCAACTTGATTGTGGCGGACTGGTCTGCTGATGACAAGTTGGTCGCTCTTCTTTAAGGACGGAGTGGATGTGGGATCCCAATATATTACCGATGTGTCATGTCGAAGGCAAATTAAAGTTCCGAACTACTGTAAATCTGCTCATTAAACTGTTTAGACCCAAAATGTGACTTCAGCAGAACTTGTCACTGTTGGCAGCATGATTACAACGTAGATTCAATGGAAAGATTTGTTTGCCTTTCTGATGAATAGCAGCTAGTTTGTAATGTAGCTAACATAGGCTATTTGTTAAGCCAGCTGGAAAACAGGATTATGCTATTGCCTCATTTCTCTCATCATTAATTTCTCCTCACTGTGATTTCGGAGAGACAAAAAAGGGCTCAATAAAATAAATAAAATAAAAATTTTTAAAACACATTTCAAAAAGTTAGTAGAGGATGCGTCCGCTGCATCTCCTCCACTTCAGGTGCCCCCTGTGCCTCTTTTTTTGCATTCCAGTCAGTCAGAAGTCAGAATTTCCCAGTTGAAATTTCCAACTTCCAACCTTCAAGTGTTCCAGGTGCATGATGTCAAACGTAAACAAAAAACATGGCTGACCGTGACAAACTGATGTTTCTTTGGCAAGTGTGCACACAACTGAACTGTCAGCAGTGCCTTTGGTGTTAATTAAATAAATAGCCATTTTAATGAAAACGAGTGACATAAATATATGTTACTCATTAACTGTGTTCCCGTCTAGCTACATCAGTAGGTAATCTGCAAATGTTAGTAAATGTCATATATTTCCCAATGTTTTCACATTTTTATGGCATTTTTAACATTTTCCCAACTTTTGTGCAGAGAAGATGCATATTTCCCAATGTTTTCACATTTTTATGGCATTTTTAACATTTTCCCAACTTTTGTGCAGAGAAGATGGCTTTCAGAGATTGTTTACCGCAACCAGCTACCTAACATTGCCGTGGGAGGTCGTCCCGCACAGATCCAAAATGGTGGGCAGACTAGCGAAAATCTAACAAAGGGGGAGAGCCAGAATGGAGGACATGCTCTATTTGTCCTCAAGATGGCGTGGAGTGTAGCTAGTTATTCTACCATGCTATCTGGGTTGTTTGAGATGTGTGTAAGTGTATATGTACGTGTAAAGGTGTGTGGGTTAGTGGAGAGGAGAGAGAAAGGAAAGCACACAGAGTAAGGTACACAAGATCTCAAATGCCGTGGTAGAGCACAATAGCTGTCCCTTTATCACACAGGAAAAAGGCAGCATACTTACATTCAACAGCCGTGTTACTGAACTTTGGTCTGATAAAGCAGTTATTAGCTTCCACAGTGACAAAAACTAACACAATTAAACGACCCAGCGGCGTGGTACCGATACACAATGGAACGTGCTAAGCACGAAAACACACAGCAGAAACAGGACACAGCTGTCCGTTACTTTTCACAATAATGCATTGCAAAATTCACAACAATGAAGCTTGGATGGAATAACACACAGTTATAAAATCTATCTCTGCCCAGACACAAGCGTTGTACTTGGTATCACTTCTTGATAGCGATTTGATGAGTTCAGTTCACTTTATCCGGCAGATTTACCTCAGGCTCAGGTATGGACGTTGACCGGGACACCGTTCATTAATGGCTTCAACGGCAAAGCTGGTCCTCAATAGGCAGTGGAGGAATACAGCGGAGTCGACTGTTAGTGGGGAGAGAGCGGTGCTCAGCAGTTATCTTCGACCTTCTATCTATTCCTTCTGCTGGTACAGGATTGTTGTGTGGACTATAACAATCAGGATCCAAAAGTGCGTTCACCAAACACAATACAGTCTGTTGCTCGTCCAGCGAGTTAAGACGTCACCTAGGGAGTTAAAGTTCACGTGACTGTGTCCCCTGTAACAACAGCTCTGCCTTTATAGGGATGGTGACATCATGACCGTGGGAAATTCCTGCACTCCTTTGGCGGCTCATCCAGTAGGAATCCAGGGTTTGGATTCAACTTAAATCTCGTGTCAAGGTGTGAATTAATGGCTTGAGGAGATTTGGCGCTGTTGCTATGAGTTCAGGTTTTTGTTTCACGTGCAGGCATCTGTTTGTTCTCCATATGTGGTGAGGCCCAACATGATAGTATGTAATATTTTAATTAAATACAGGCAAATATACTTTACATTGCCTTTTAGTTGATGGTTTACCATTTACAATGTGCTCTTCTATGGTTTTCAATGAGAAGCTCTCTCTTTTTTTTTTTGGTTGTTGTTGGTTTGTCCACACCAGCCAATCAGAATCAAGAAGTTTCAGTGGCCATGGATAAATGTACATAAACAGCATGGGGAGGCTATGAAACAGTTCCAGGACCACATAAGTAGAATATATATTGATGGTACTGATCGCTGTGCAACACCACTTATCTGGACCCAGACCCTAAAACAGTAATCAGTCATGCCCCTCTTCCACCAGGTTGAAACAGAAAGCTTTCCAGATGATTTCCAAGCTCTAAAGTGCAGTAGGAAATTTCCTACAAAAGTCATCTTACTTCTTTCTGAGACTGTCCTCAACAGAAAAACAGCATTGGTCACTTGTTCAAAAACTTAAACAACCCATATTTACAGCGTCCTGACAAGCAACCTCTTGTGGTCGTGTGAATAATGATTGTTGTCTCTCAGAAGCAAAGACAGAAGTGATGTGATAATGGTACAGAACCTCTGAGAATAAAGGTTAGGGTGGGTGATTGGGCATGAAAAGAGTCTGGAGACAGCAGTTCCTTTCCCATTTCCTCTCAACACTAGTTTCTTTTAACCATAACTGCAGGTTGTCCTGGTACCCTGGTGGTTAAGATGCAAGAACAACTTTCTGAAGTGATTGCAGGGCAGATGGGAGTGGCAGACTCGGGAATGACAGGAGAAAAGCATCTGGTGGTCAGGTAGAGAATAGCGCTGAAGGGGCCTGGGAAAGTGGACATGTGGCTGAAGAGAGGGACAGAGAGGCGGACATTGTGTCCTTGATCCTGACCTTGTGACCCCAAAACTGCACCTGAACTGCCCCTTTCCCAGCTGCTATAGAGACACAGATATGATGGTCACAGACGCAAAGCCAGACGCTGGTGAGTCATTTCATTAAAGCGTACTTACCCAGCCTCCAAACCTGCCGCCAAGACTACACTACCTGATGTTGTCATGGTGGTGAGTCCACACCTGTAGAAAAATCCCCCTACCTGCCCAGGTAGGTGGGACCTAGCCTTAACTTGACACGGGCACACTTGAACTTGTAAAAGGCCTGGCTCAGACCACATTCAGACCTTTTAGCATTGATTGGTAGGTGGATATCAGACCTTTTTTCCTGTTAATTTAACCTAGATGACTTGTGAAAATAATTTTAATATGGTTCTGTTATTTAATTGCCATTTATTTAGATCAGTTTAAGTGCTTTCATCCATTATTGTTTTCATTTGCCTCATAGCCTAAAACCATCTGGAACAGTTAAAGTACAAGTGACATCCTTGGAATCAAACTTTGCCACCAAACCTGCAATGTCCAACTGCCAAAACCCACGTCCAAATCTTTAAGTACTGTAGCATCTTGCAGAATTATGGACAAGCTCAAACATCCCCATTTCTCTACAGTTTAAAGAGAAGTATTTGGACCAGTAATAAGCAATATTGTACGTGTGTGCTGTGATGCTGCCAGAATCTGTTGAATCTCAAATGTTTCTTTTTAGTGCTTTTATCCAATGTGCCTT
This sequence comes from Siniperca chuatsi, assembly GCF_020085105.1. Lineage (NCBI taxonomy): Eukaryota > Metazoa > Chordata > Actinopteri > Centrarchiformes > Sinipercidae > Siniperca > Siniperca chuatsi. The sequence goes on from NC_058042.1 coordinate 36,778,864, forward strand.
TCAGGCGAGTGCATTCATTTTTACTATTAATGACCTCACTGGTTTGGAGATTCCCAGCTGTCAAACACTGCAACATAAGATCATTGTCTGTGCTGGTTCTTAACACTGTGAAAAGACATGGACACTGACACTGACACATTTTGAAATCTTTAGGGTGATACAGTACGTAAATATTCTAAGCCTTAATTATACCTCTAGATCTAGATCTTGCTTTATCTACAGTGTAGCAAGTGACTTATTCTTCTGTATAGATTCTACTGTACTCTGTAGAAAGTTTGGCTTTGGGTTTACTGCTCACTATTGTCTTTGTCAGGTGGCTGGAGAATCCAGATTTGTTCAAACGAACCTGGAGTGGAACTGAGGTTGGATGAGCAAGCGAAAAGGGAGAATTTAGAGGGACCACTACAATGTGCTGAGCCAACCCTATCGCCAGACAGAACTAATAATATTGGATTCTGCCTAACCCAAGATTACATTTAATGACGTGGGTTTTTTTACGTCCAGTGCAAACTTGTTTAAAATTCTCACTTTCTACAATATCTACATATGGAAACTATGGTATGATTAAGGTTAGGGAAGGATGGTGGTTAATGCAAATAAACTATGGTTAAGATATGGTTAGGGTTAGGCAACTAAAACACTTGGTTCTGCTTAGGGAAAGATTGTGGTTCTAGTTAATAATAAGGCGTACGTTAATTGCAGCTTTGTGACGGGACTTCAACATCTGTCTCCTGCTTGAAAATGGGAAATGCTACTGACCATACACCACCCCGACTTCTACACCCTGGCAATCTGCTTTGCTACATATAGGACACACTACTTTGAACGTCATGGATACCATTCCTGAGCCAAAACCAAAGCCAGTGGTGATTCATTCGATGTTTTTGTATCGGTTGTATCTGTGCCTTTATTTATTTATTTTTTTTAAAGCAGAACTGAAACATGTTATTTATCTACAGTAAACCCTGTAAGTAATGGCAGACAAGCAGACATATACCAACCACAGTGGACCCAATCCTTAAATCCTCAACTGCACTTCTAATAGAAATATTTTCTTCCATTCCATTAAGATCATAGATGTTGTAAATCCAAGCAGTATTTCTGTCCCATGTTAGCTTCAGTCTGTTTTTTTTTTGTCCCCCTTTATTCACCAATTGGTGCATACACATATAGACAATGTGGAAATACTAACAAATCCAAAGGCAACAACATATTAATGTACAAAACATAAATGGGACACAGATAGGTAACAGGGGACAGCATGTGAAGAAATTATTATTGTTCTAAATGGTAATAGCTAAATTGAGAATGAAGAAGAGGAAAAGTAGAAGACGAGAAGAAAAGCAAGAGGGAGAAAATAAATGAATAAGTTTTGGTTTAGTATTATTAATTTTTTCTGTTCATACACACCCACATACACACATATTTTTTCTTCTTTCCCTTCATGCTTACATTTATACTTGTGTTGTGGCATTAGCTCACATCAGAATTGTTGAATACATTTTATTGAACTGTTCAAGTAGTTTTTTTGTAGAGCTGATTGTTGTTCCATTGATATCTGTCGTGTTAGGAGATCCAACCATTGTGAGATGTTGATTTCATTCAAACCTACATGGCCCTGTGTGGAATAGTGATTGCCCCTTAAACCTAATAACTGGTTGCTCCACCCTTAGCAGCAACAACTGCAATCAAGCGTTTGCGATAACTTACAATGAGTCTTTTACAGCGCTGTGGAGGAATTTTGGCCCACTCATCTTTGCAGAATTGTTGTAATTCAGCCACATTGGAGGGTTTTCGAGCATGAACTGCCTTTTTAAGGTCATGCCACAGCATCTCAATAGGATTCAGGTCAGGACTTTGACTAGGTCACTCCAAAGTCTTCATTTTGTTCTTCTTCAGCCATTCAGAGGTGGACTTGCTGTTTTGGATCATTGTCCGGCTGCAGAACCCAAGTTTGCTTCAGCTTGAGGTCACGAACAGATGGCCGGACATTCTCCTTCAGGAGTTTTTGGTAGACGGCAGAATTCATGGGTCCATTTATCACAGCAAGTCTTCCAGATCCTAAAGCAGCAAAACAGCCCCAGACCATCACACTACCACCACCGTATTTTAATGTTGGTATGATGTTCTTTTTCTGAAATGCGGTGTTACTTTTACGCCAGATGTAAAGGAACACACCTTCCGAAAAGTAAAATTTTTGTCTGACAAGACAAAAGTTGAACTTTTTTTCAACGGTGTTAAGAGATGCCATGCAAAAAATGAAAGTGCTGCACGCAATAATTATTTGCACCAGTTTGTTTGCAGCCCTCATAGTAAATTCAAATCAGTGTGTAAATCAGTGTGAGGCAGATGTGCTTGGAAATGCTCTGCATAAACATGCATAAAAAGGTTCTTGTAAGGTTCAAGGAAGACATTTGCACTAGGATTACATCACCGTACCCACTGCAGGAGTTTCAGCGTCTCGGTGTAACTGCTGTTTCAGAATCAATCAATCGAGAATATCACTGAAATTCAGAAACCATATGTGTGGAGACCCACCTCGCACTGTTTTCACATGGATCTTTGACAGTGAATGAAGCCCAGAAATCTGAATGCTAAAAGAATTTTATGTCAGGGCTGATGAAACCGTATCAGCGAACTTGTGACAATTTTATATGAAAATTTAAAATGAAATGTAATGATTCCTTTGGTTTAATTATATGATTAGTCAACAGTTTAAAATGAACATGCTAAAAGGTCAAGATGAAGTAGTGATGGCTGCTACTGGAAGCCGATTGAAAATGATCACTCCTAATCAACACAGGTGAGGTCTTTGATAAAGCTTCGAAAGCAGCAGCCACCAGGGGACATGCACTAAGAGAGGGTGGGGGAGAAGGGACCCCTAACCCTGCTTCTGATGATCTATAACTACCATTTCCTGTTGTGACTCCAAAAAGCAAAACTTTCTGAAAGCTGCAAAATTGCAACTTCTCTGACATGAAACAAACTATAACAAAGAAATCTGTCTGTGATCCTATACGTTCACGCCTAAGTCCCCTGTTTGAATGAAACTGGCTTTTCCAGTTATGCTGCAGTGTTGTGGGACATGTACCATTTCTACAGATTGGAGGTGTGGTGTAAGAGTTTGGCCATGTGAGGTAAGAAAGGATCATTCTAGAGCACACTGATCACTGTCATTGTTGTTTTCTTATTGCAAATTGGCTGAACTTGCTGTCCTCTCCAACATTTCTTTACCAATGGTGCTTCTCTCAGCCTCAGGCTACACTACACCTGAAGCTAAGTGGCAGGTACACTGATGGAAAAGAGGGAGAGCAGAACAACTAACATTATACTTCCTGTACTTCCCCAACTCTGCAGTTCCCCTCAGCTCAACTGAGCCTTTTTGTATCTTTCAGGTATAACAGCAAAAAAACTCAAAACATATTTTCATAAACAAGAAGAAGAGGAAGAAAAGCTCTTTCCATGTCTGTACTGTACTCTGTTCCAGCCACGCAAAACACACATGAATACATGACTCCAGTCTTCCTTAGTTTTCACACTGATAATAAACTACAGCGACTCTGCAAAAAGCATGTGACACACATGAGCTGTTACTAGAACTGTGCACTTTGGCTTTGTGTGCATTGTGTAGAATTAAGCCCCAAAAAAGAGGAACGAAAAATTAGACTTGGACTAGTTCCTCTGCATAATTGTGATGAATCCCTGTAACCAGATTTGATTATATTGATGCATGCAAGTCAGTCATAGAAACATGTATGTAACAGCGTAAGAGACCTCTGTAAGTAAAATCACATATGTTACATCACTTTGTTTTCTCACTCCTACTGATGTCATTTCTTATTGTATATCTTATTTGTGTCTTTATCTTGCAATTATCTTCATTTCTATTAATAGCTTGCTCCAACTGAACTGTGGACATCCACTGACAGATGACTGGTAACACTAATATTAGTCCTGGTTGCCATATTTAGCATCAGTGTGAACAGGACCCAGGTCAAGCAGCCCTCCTCACACCAGCATCCCCAGCAAAAATAACTCCATTAACTGTTTCCCATGGACCATCCTCTCCGCTTCCTGTTGTCCCCCCACTCCTCCAAACACACACTCTCTATCTCTCTGTCTCTCTCTCCCACACACACACACACACACATACACACACACTTCCTGTCATGACAAGGCTGAAATTAAAACAGGCTGTTAGTTTGGACTCCTCCGCAGCCGACAGTGAGATTAGGGGCATTTTCTCACAGTCTTATGAATGATAGACAGTGGCGGTTTGGAGTGATGGGACACAACTTTGTGTGTGTGTGTGTGTGTGTGTGTGTGTGTGCGGAGTTTACTTGACAATCCAGAAAGTGTTAAAAAGTAATATTTTTAAAAAATGTATATATATATATGCTATGGGCAGACAAAGGAAACAGGGAGTTGCTCAAAGGCCCAAATAAAGGTGCAAAAGTCTAGGCTATACAAGCAGCAACCTCCGGGGCTGAAAAATGAAGCCAAGGCGGAAGTGCCAAAAACTGCAGTTCCTCGAATGGCCACTTGAGGCTGGCTCCAAAAGGGAGTCGGCCCCCACAGAGCCCCGTGTTAAAATGCCCGACTTTACAGCAGAAATAAACATGTTTACAGCCGGGTACAAAAAACACTTTTGGTCTCTAAAGCTAATTTCCCTCTCATGACAGCTGTGAGGGGAGGGATTTCTTTATAACTCACCTGTTTAAATTATATTAAGGTTTAAAGTTCTGCATAATTAAGGGCGTGGCCACTTTGAGTGACAGGTGGGGGGTGCTAGTGCCATCACCGCTAGCTGTCTGCTGTCTGCTAGCCCATCACCTCAGCTAATTTAAGCCACTGAACTTGACCTCCCAGCCGTGTTTGTGCCTTTTGGCAAATATCGTACTAACAGACCATCCAAAACGTTTTTTCAGTGAGTGAAATTCTAGTATTATTGCAGGTAATTAGTAGGTATCTGTTATACAGCCTTGTTAGCTTAGCTTGTTAACGGCCAACTAATGAATTAGCCTTAGGTTAGCCTTTGAGCAAGACGCCCCGTGCTGACGGTGCTAACTTAACAGGAGCTAGCCACAGTTATCAGCACGCACATATAGTCAAAGCTCAGCTGTAGGGCGAGGTTCCCGAGTTAGGCAAGGCTAGATTAGTTAGGGCGACAGCCGCTTCTCAGTTTGTGTCGAGGCTCCCTGGTTGCACGTGGAGGCCCCCGGAGCGGCACGTATCCCCCACTTCTGATTCCGAGAGGGATCGGACCAGCACTAAAGCTTCTGAAAAGGTCAGAAGACTGAAACATTGTGTGGGAGTAATTTCACTTTCTATTTAAACTAGACTTTTCTCCCTTGGCAAAAGAGTTGAGCATTAATGCTTAATGTTTTATCTGTATTGTATGATTAGCTTGTCCTTTAATGTGAAATCTAACATTTTCAGTCAGTAGTAAAGACAGAAGGCGTGCAAATACAAATAGAATTTATTGAAGTGAACTGTAAGTTATAAAAAAAATATAAGGACATAAAACACAAACAGGTGGACGATATTTAAAACTAGAAATGAAAAGTAAACACGTTTATTAAAATAAGATCTGATATGTTTAGGTGTAACAAAATGACACTGCCAACTGTAAGCAGTTCGCTGTGTTTGGAGGTGGTCTTTAAGGCAACTAGCTACTGTACCTAAAAACACATCGTTTCCTCTAGGTGTGAAATGAACTCCAGCTCCGACAGGGCCAGGCTTTCTTAGTGTTAGCTGGCTCGACAGCACCTAAAACCCCAGCCAGGGATGATGGGTTACATGGCGGTGGTTATCTTTCTTTGTTAACAAGCTTTTCTTCATCAGGCTCTGTTCACGTTCCCATAGATGAGGTTGGTGTGTCATTTGACTTTTCTTCCGCACAAAATGGTCCGATCGCCTGCCGCCTACTTCAGTCAAGAGGACCAGGTCGTTATAATGGAGAGCTATGAAGAATATGAAAAAAATATTACAGCAAAAAGCAACACTGTTGCCTCCTGTTTATTTCTAACATGACAGCTGCGCATTAGAGCGCTTAAACTTTAAACTTGATACAGCATATTTAAACATTATACTCAGGAATTGCATTTAGTTCTGACCCTGTCCTATAATGAAGGATTCGTGGAAATCACTTAAGGTTTTGGCCAAATCAAAGTGAAATAGCCAATTTAATCCAAAACTCTGAACATAACCTCCTCCAGAGCAGGTCAGGTGTGCAGCATTACCATGGCGACCTAGCCAGGTGAAAAGAGAGCCACCTTCATGAAAACCCTGGCTTCAGGCTCAACATACCATTAATCTCGCTTCGTAGTACACCCAGCGGTTCTTAGTCAAGAACATAACCCGCCCTAAAATCACAAATTGTCTTTATTACATTTCTGTTTACGGATTAAACAATTAAACATTAAACAGGCTAGTTGTTTCCACCTACTTACATCTTTAAGCTAAGCTAGGTTTAAAGTCCTGACTCCAGTTCGTTCATTTTCCTAAAATGTTGAATTATTCCTTTGAAATGTCAACACAAGAACACAGAACACAGATCAAACCTCTTATCACTCCCAATTTGAATGATAAGTCCTTTCATACGACGACTGATGCTAAACAATAACTAACTCCAAGTGATTCATGTTTTCAGATGCTGTTAAAGGTTTGTTCACATTGCAAGATTTGGATCCCCTGCTTCTACAGTGGGAGCAATGACCAGTTTAGAAATATATCAAAAATGTTGAAAATGAGTTATATATGTGAATCTTTTATGCAAATTAAGTTTGCCCCATTGGAAATCAGTTTAATTTGGTTTTCTTTATACAGCGCCAATTCCTAACAGAAGTTATCTCACTGCACTTTTCCCATAGAGCAGGTCTAGACCGTACTCTCTATAATATTAAATATTAAAATGAAACAGAATCACAAAACTTTTTTAAAAGTGGGGACTTGTTAGTTTGCAGTATCCGTAGCCTACTGAAGTCTCACTTTTTACATGGTACTGACTGACGTTCCACCCAGCCATTATTTATATGTAAGGGTCACTGGGACTCTGACAGCTTTGGCATCAGTGAGCCGGTGGCGGAGCAGAAACCTGACAGGCAGGTCTTAATTGTGTGGAGCTGCAGGTGGCGGAGGTGGGTGGGCGTGGTGAGGGAAGAAAGTTCATCAGAACACCTCATTATACTGCTCCATCTATTACTTAGCCGCTGACTGCTCACTCTGTCAGAACAAAGAACAGCAGAGCGTTACATCCTGTATGTGGTTCATCATCGCCATCATATGGTGGCTTGTAAAAGAGATATTAAATATAAACCCACTAAATCCGACTTGTTTTACTGTCATTTTAATACACTGTAGCAAAGTGAAATCACAGCTTTATGGAAAAAGCAGCTTGGTTGAATTATGTGCACCCAAGTGTTGTAATTATGGTCTGTGCATCTCCAATTTCCAGAGCTTCACCTCAGATCAACACGTCTTCCTAGTTAGATCAGTTGAAACCAGGATTTTATTAAACATTTCTTTGGTTCAAATGAAACGTGGTAGAACATACAGTCACATGGTAATTATAACACAAGCAAGTTTACCAAAAATGTCTTCTGGTTAACCAACATTTTATTCTTAAATTCCAATGATATTATATTTTCAGTTAGGGCAGGATGGAGGATGTTGTTGTGGTTTAGGAAAACACCACCTCACGAACCTGCTCCGCTCTGCAAACGAGTGTTTAAAATCCAGATCCGAAAGAGACCAGAATTGTCTTCATTTCTATGTCCAGAAAGGTTTTCAGTCATTAGAAAATGAAGAAATGATGCTTTATGTTGTTAATAAGCTGACTAAGAGTTATTGCGGTTGTGGTGTTACTGTCTTGTCTGTACTTTGCTGTGTACTTTGCTGCTTTGTGCTTTGCCTCTCCCTCATCCCTGGTGTTTCCAGCTGTTCTCCCCCTTTCCTTGTGCTTCCTGTTTGTCCCGTTGGTTTCTGTCAGCATCGTGTGTGTGTGTGTGTGTGTGTGTGTGTGTGTGTGATCTGGTCTAGGCGTGACCTTCATTCCCTCTCCTACACACCTGCAACCAACTACCCGCCCTTACACTTGTATGTGTGTTCGTTAGCTGATAACCAGCCTGCCCGCCCGCCCGCCCGCTCCAAATAGAGGCAGCATGTCACATATCCAGGCCACACCTGCTGCTAGCTGCCATTAGCTTGTTAGCACAGATAGCCGTGCAGCTAACTTAGTAACGGTGATATTAGCCGACTGAGCACCAGAGCCGGAGTTTGGTGAGCGGGCAACGGATCGGGATCAGCAGCCTCCCAGTGAACAGGGACCGAACACAGCCTCCGAGACCGACGGAGGACTGCGGGGATGAAGAAGACAGGCGGGGACAGCAGGGGCGCCAAGCCGAGAGCAGCGAGAGCAGGGTGTCCGTGGGGCCCTAAAAAGTACTAAAAGTTGATGAATTAATTTAGCTGTAATTAAGGGCCTTAAAAAGTACTAAGCGCCATTTTCAGAGGTATTAAATGCTGTGGCTTGTTTTCAGTATGTATCAGGGATGTGATCTTTGATGAATTCCGGATTTTTCCGACCTGAAAATGTGACCCACATGAATCATGCAGATTCAGATCCGTGTTCTGCTCTAGTTATATATATTAATATTTTCTGGTCACACCAGCTTCTCCGTCCTCTCCTCTGCGTGTCTGACCGAGGGCAGAGAGGCCGCGGTGGAGAAGTGAAGGGGGCGTTTAAAGGCAGTCCAAGTCTTTAAGCGACGTGTCCACCTGCTTTGTACAACGACATCGTGCCTGTTGAGCTAATAGCGAATTGTTACGAACAAACTAAAACGAAAGCTGTCTGAATGTAGTCTGACTGTTTATCTTAGTTTGCTAGATTTTTTTGCAAATTTTTTTTTAATAATGAAAAAGAGCCGGTAAGAGTACTGCTAAAGAGCCGGGCTGATAAGAGTATGGATAAGATCACCCTGACTTTGGGGGGGGGGTTCAGATCCCTTCACTATAAGCCTCGTTGTTATGTTATGTTATTTTGTGAAAGAATCTTTTATGGCACACAGTGCGATCACTCACACTTCCTCAGTGAGCTTTTTCTTGCTAAGGTCAGAAACTACAACCTGTATTTTTTAAATAAATATTGTAATGATAATAGTCTAAAATTCTGGGAAAATGCAATATTTTTTATTCAAATAACATCCGGGGCAGGACCCTTCTCAGACCCTGAGAAGGTCTTAGAAGGAAGTGGATTTACCTTGATGATTCCTGCATGTCTCCTGGATCAGAGGCAGCGACAGCCTGTACAGCCACAATGTTTTTCACAGCTAACGCGTGGATTGAGGATTTATCTGGACCAAACCAGAGCTGGTGATTGTTGGAACAGTTTAAAGGCTAAGTTTTATTTTTTGGGTTCTACGATGTAATAGTTTGGTGAAAGAGAGAAATTCAGAAGGTGTACAGTTGTATTTTTCAGTTTGATAAGGAAAACAGGTGTAAGGATATTTCCTTTCTTGACATTTTGTGAGTTTATTTTGTTTATTTAACAGACTAAAAAGGATGGAACTACCTGAGCTATACTATTGGAATATCACCTGTTGAGGTACTGTGGTATTACAACACAGGACGGGCTGGGGCTAGCAGGTTAGCATATCTCTGCAACACAATTCTTTTACCCACAATGCCGCGTGATATCATCCGCCATATTGTTGGAGGTGCAAACAGACACGTCAGGAGGGGCCTTTTCTGTGCTCCCTCCTGATTTATAAAACATGTAAAAGAAGCGACTTAACTGCGTAATTGCCTTTGTACATCAACGGGAAACGAAACTGTAGGATTTATGCCTGAAGTTTGGTGAGGAAGCTCTAACACCGTTTACAGTCACGGCTCATTTATGTCCTCTCTCATCCCACACTGCGTCATCATTAGGTCGGCTTCTCACACAGACGCTGCTGGAGTCCAGGTTTAACCGCTGGCGTTCAGTATTTCCATGTCAGAAAGTCGGCAACCCTGGTCCCTACAGCTTGCCTGGTGATGTTTGGTTAAATGAGCTTCACGAATGGACACCAGTTGACTTCAGAAACATTTACGTTTACTTCATAGACACTCCTGGTTAGTTACGTATCGAATTTACGTATGGAAATCTCGAAATATGTCATTATTTGCTCATGCTATGGGTGGCTGATATATTGATTACTCACAATGGCATTGTTTGGAATTTGCGAATGATAATATTGGTGTGAGTGCACTTCATTGTAGCGTGTTACATACTTACACCTGTTTTAGACAGTGTCCTTGAATTGCATTTATTGCAAACTGTTCTGAAACTATTGAGCTACAGTGCCTCTATTTTTCTTCACCTATGAATTTTTGTCCTGAAAGGGCACATTTACAGTGATGGTGACAGGTTTGCAATGTAGCGAGTCCCTGGGACTCACAGGTGGTCATTTAAGTGAGTTCCCAAAAAAATTTGTGGCGACAAATTGTAGCGTTAAACTCGTGTTTGATGTTGTATGGTTATAATTATGGTTATTCATGTATGTTTAAAGTTAAACAAATAAAATCCTATCTGTAAATACACTGCAGACACACAGCAGCTGCCAGACAGAGCTCATATTCTTCTTCTTCTTCTTTTCCTTTCGGCTGCTCCCTTTCAGGGGTCACCACAGCGAATCATGTGCCTCCATCTAACCCTGTCCTCTGCATCCAGACAGAGGTCATATTATACAGAGAAATATGAGCTTTTTCTGAGTCAATAAATGTTAAAAAGGGGAAGCTAAAGGGCAACGAGAATGCTGAGCTTTCACATTTCATCAGGAGGCATAACACCATCAAGCACATCGTGTTTCATCTGCGTCCACATGGCGGTACCAAATGACCTTTCAGGAGGTGAGGGGTCAGAGAGCAGAGGTTTAGCAATGCTAACGTTAGCAGCCATGGCAACGACCGAGCAATCGTTATTATAGTTCAACAGGGCAAACAGTCGAAGTTATCCTAACTATGCTAGGTGTAACGAAACCGCTAAGCTGGTTCTAAACGAGTCGCGTTTGTCATCCGTCACCGTGACAGCAAGTGGATTTTTAAGCTGAAATAATGAGTGGATGAGCCATGCTGAGAGGAATAACAGAAAACCTGGATGTATTTCACCAACCTTCTTGGCAAGGAGGACGGACATGCGTCACGGCCAGGCACAGGGGACAAGGCTGCTAAGGTTACATTGGGTAAGACACAAAGCTTTGTTTTGACAATGGGGAAGTTACGTTAACTTAAAGCAATCAGCTGTGAAATCGGTGCTGATCAGGTCTGTGTCTCCCGGCCGAGTGTGGGTCCGACATTTCTTGGTTCTGCATGGGTCCGGGTCCCAGCTTTCAAATTCTAGACGGGTCCGGTTCGGTTCTGGGTAGTACATTTTTGGGTCTTTTTGGGCTCAGGAACACATATCGGACCCACAGCCTGAGAATAAGCCTCCAAGGAGTTCCTTACAGAGACCTCTCCTCATCATCCCTCTCTGATCCTGCTTATTGATCTCGCTGAACAGTGGCTCTCACAGACTGCAGCAGCAGTGAATGGTTTATTAAAATGGCCTGCATTACATCTGTGATTTCGATCTAAAGCTTTCCACGGCCTGTGAGAGGAGAATGGCATCAATGTCCATCTCACCAAGGCCTGGAAGAAGACTGAGCTGAAAACTGCTCTGTTCGACATTTTTGTTGTTGTTGCTTTTTGTTTGTTTTGGCCTCAGCTTCCTTATGCTCATCCCCCTGCAGCATCATGTGACAATGTAACACTATATCCATTAAATGTGGGTTTAATTACCTTGAACATTTGGCTGACATGATCCATGTTTGTTTGTTTTGCAGGCACTTCACTAATCAGAAAGTGGTTATTGGCCCGCCTGTTGGATGCCTACTATCGAAAAACATACCGGGACAAAAAACACAGAGGGTAGATTTTTGCTTTATTGTTTATATTTTCCAACTGTATATTTCAGTTATGCAAGAGAAAAGGTTTAAAGGTCCAGTGTGTAGGATTTGGATCCGTTCTGGGCTACTATAGAAACATGGTGGTTCAACATGGCGACCCGCTCCCGCTGTAGATATAAAGGGCTTATTCTAAGGTGATGAAAACACAGTGATTATTATTTTCAGGTGATTATACACTAATGAAAACACACTTATGAATATTATATTCCATTTCTGCCAATAGCTCCTCCTGAATGTTCCACACTTTAAGAATAAGGACTAAGCAACGTGTTTAGCAAATGTAATCTCTCTCTGATCAGGACTTTTTGTGATGTAACATGTAACCCCACATAGTAATGTAGTCAGCTGGAGATGACGCCTTGACTTTAAGGTCGTTACTGTACCTTGTGAGCTCATTAGCCGGACATGCTAACATTTGCAGCTTATGTGTGAGCAGACAAACTGCACACTGATTAATCCATCCCTTACGCTTCTGCTCTTGTGTTTTTGGTTTTGGCAAGGTTAGAAAAAAGTGTCACTCTTACCACAACCCCATGCACACCACCTCTTTTTTTTCTTTATTTTTACAAAGGGCATGGCACTACAAAGCAGAGAAGACTTTGAGCAGGCAGAAGCAGCAGGAGGAAGCAGGTGCAGCCAATCAACAATCAAGCCCGCGCAGTTATTGAAATGATTAGACCCCTTATCTGTGAATTAGTCTGGAACCTCAGTTCATTTTTGATTTCAAAGGGGCGTTATCAACGGGCGCAGACCAAAATGCCTCTGGACACAACTGAATAGACCAACAACCAATCAGATCAACGAAGCGTGTGAGGTAGCATAGTTGGTAAATCAAACTTAACAAATCCGTCGGAAGGACAGCAAACACATCTTTCTTATAAACACAAGCTTTAAGTGGAGTTGTTGGTTCTTCTTTTAGAGAAAACATACCGTCCAGTTTGTTTAATACTGACACAATAGCGGATTCAACAGAAACAGTTCCACATCAGCGGCAGCCATCTTGGTTGTTTACGAAAATGCCTCAGCGGCCAATAAGGTCGCCCTCCTCTGTACAGCCATCGTATCAAACCCACCCCATATTAGATAAATGGCTGTGATTGGCCCGGCCATATCCAGGACGGGTGGAAATCTATCTGAATGGGAGGGGGGCCAGATGCATCTAACAGAGCAAAAACACATGAGCTCGCAGATTTGTCTGGTTCCTGGGATAGCCCTTATCAGGCTCACATGGCAGTCTCTGAACGCTCTGCTATATGTATCTGGCAGTGCTAAATACTGAGAAGAAGAAACGATATTCTTTACTCTCTTGACGAGTCACACAACTGTAACTATTTATTCAGTTACACTTGTTTTTAATAGCGATCGCCCTCTTAGTTAGTCCCTGGGTATCAGCGCTGGACAAAGGTGTAGCCTTCAGAGGACTCGACCTGTGCCGCATCCCCAGCAGACATGGGGTGCTTTCCATTCTGCTCCCTCCCTTCCTCTGCCATCATTGAGGAAGTTCCAATCCTTTAAATGCTGCTTAGAGGAGACGAGGAGAGAGGAAACTCCTGGAGGAGCTTGGAGCGAGGAACCACAGGTGTGTCCTATGTGGAAGTTTTTTACTGGACATGTAATAACACCTTACACATAGACTGTGTAAAAGAAGTGGACGTAGCCTCCAGGTCTGAAAAGTAAAGCCAATGCAAAAGGGCTTTAAACCTGCATTCTTTCTAATGGCCAGCAGGGGGCGACTCTGTATAGAAGTCTATGAGAAAATGACCCAACTTCTCACTTGATTTATTACCTCAGTAAACAGTTTCCTAATGAGTGTATGGCATCAGTCTTCAATACAGCATGATGTTCATTTTGTAAAGTAAGAGTAAAATGGACGATAAAGCAGGATATGCTGTAGAGTGTGGTTACATTGTGATTGACAAGACCTGTCAATCAGGATGGAGGCGTAGCAATGCGTATCCCTCCTCAGCTCCATCCCCTCGTCCAGATAGTGTGCTGCGGGCATGACGTGTTTTTGTAGGCCAACCCGGAAGTTAGCATGGCCCTGGGATTTTTCCCTTGGATTTGGGATTATTGCAGAAAATAAACTCTGTGGCAAACAAAACTTTAAGATACTCACACGTTTTGTTCTTCACAAATGAACACCACTTTTATGATTTTTTAAGTGCAGAGGTAAAGCTAACGTTATATATATATCGGCTTTAAACGAACTTCACAACGGTCGCATGACTCTAACGTCACCACCACTAAGCTTCCAACTTGTAATTTGATTTCGAGCGTTTACCTCTTCTTTCCTCTTGGTGTGACCTGATCTAGCTAGTGGTCATGGCTGTGGAAAGTTGGAAATTTTGAGTTAGAATAGTTTGCAAGAGCGCGAGTATAAACACAATGATGCTGAGTGTCCGTGTTCGGCGTGATGACGTTTAATGTCCCCGACAACCTCTGTAGTCTCATTCAGCCACTTGTTAGCCACCGCCTTTAAGACACATAAAAGCTTCAGAGGTCACGAGTGAGGTTTTTACTGACGTATTTTATGTCGTAGAACAAAATCTCTTCAGCTTGTGTTAACTACAGACCTTGTTTCAGGCATCTAACCAAAAACACATTTAGTTCGAGACGAGGGAAACAGAAGGTTTTAGGACTCGTTCCGGCAGCACTCTACATGGTCACAGAAAACGGTGGCGACATCCAAAATGCTAAACTCAAGGCTTCACAACGGTAGTCCACAAAGCAATGGGTGATTCATGGTGGCTACGTCCACTTCTTTTATACAGGCTGTGATAACACCCCTTAGGTGGGACTGTCTTTATTGATTGGTCATGGATGGTTGGTTGATGTGATGAGAGAGTAAACAGTGTAAAAGATGAACTAGGCTATAGATTTAATTTGAATATTTATCGTCGGTCTGTTCTGCTCGGGTGTTACATTCTGTGACCCTCAGTGTTGGAGCAGCAGGCAGCAGGTGCTTTTCTTTTAAAATGTTAGTTACTTATTTCTGCACATTTTACAGTTGAGATGCTGTTCGTCATGAGTAGCTGTCATCTCCTCGGACGCTGGAGAGAGCGACGATATCCTGATGGGTGAATACAACTCCTCCGTCCTCGTGTGTCTCATCCCCGCTGGGAGGAGCTAAGATGCGAAGAAGAAATGTGAGTGAGGGAAGCGAGGAGCCACATTAGCTGAATGGAAAGTACCCATGGTCCAAAGAGGACTCACACCATGTCATCATGTCATTACCAGTTACCAACTCTGCGGTTCCCCTCAGCTCTACAGAGCGGTTTGGTTTTACAGCACACAACTTTCCTGTTTTGGTTCAGTTTCACAGCTCTCATCAGCCTTGTTTCAGTGAAAAAGCTCTGATAAACCCACGGTTCTGCCCGGCTCAGCAGCACACAGCAGACTGACACACTGAGACCAGCGGGAGAGTAAAGATTGATTTCCTCCTCCTGATTTCCCCCAGGAGTTGGTGGAGAGCAGTACTGAGCAGAAAGAAGAGTGAATATTGGACTTCTATTCATCAGACCCCAAATGAATGCTAATGTTACTCCGCATCTGTTGGATGTGTAAATTAGCAACTGTTTGCAAACAAGTTGGCCGTATCAACTTAAAAGGTGATAATATGTCTGTTTTGTTTACAAAATGTTTTGGAGTAAAAAAAACAGTTCATGCAGGTTTATGGATAGCTATCAACTCAGAATCATATTCTATCCATCTGTCATGTCGGTGTGGACCCCACAAGGGTGTGGGATAGTGATGGGCTGGCATTTGTGCAACCTGAGTCCCTTAAAGATCTGTCCATTGGTTCCTTATAGGCCCCTGTATTTTTGCTCGTGTGTGTCACTCATAGGGCCAAGGCCAGTCCAAGAAGGGCCTGCTGAAGCAATCATCCTTATGTCCCTCCTGGGCCCCGCTCTGTGCGATAACAGTAATTGTGAATTAGGAAAAGGAGATGAGTGGTTGCTCTGTATACTCAACCGTAGATCAGAAACAACGGGATACACTGGAAGGTAATTCAGGCACTCCAAAATATAACAAGGAGGAAGGAAATATTAAAAAGCCCTTATTATAGTGGCTAAATCATTAAAAAAGCCAACATGTTTTAAACAAACACACCACACAGGTGTGGCCTCACCTATATAGTAGCAACAGCCAATCACACAAGCGATCACATGACCCGGATAATAACATGACAGGTGAAACAAATAAAAAACATGAGAAAAAAAGTTTTTATACATCATAACGTCATCATCATATGACATTTCCGGCAGCCTATTTAAACCTTGTTTTAGTTTTTGGTAATGACAGATTTTAAATGAATGTAATAAAAAACAGCAGGCGTTTGCAGATGGCAGTAAAACAAACAAACTGACGCTTTCACTGTCAGAGTTACGTTTCAGGGTTGACAGAGACATATTCTCAGTAGAGCACTTCCTGCTTGTGACTGTCGACAGACAGATGTGTTGAGCAGCTGCTCAGCTGGTCGGAGCTCACATGAGGAAAGGCTGATTTGTGAAAGATATGATCGGCGGTGTCGCTGCATCCGGAAACATCCCGCCCGATCGGTGCTGCGCACGTGGAGCTCTCAGCAGCGATGAGCAGGAAGCGAGACGGCTCACCCGTTAGCTCCTTCCATACACTTTATATGCAGGTTACATTTATTTGTCATTCATCAGATGTCACTCGGAGGTAGCTGCTGGGCCGGATGTGATTACTGTAACAGCCTGTTCACTTGTCTTAATCAAAAAACTTTGACACGACTGCAGACTGTACAGAACTCAGCTGCTCGGCTGTTAACCAGGACCGAGCAGTACGACCACATCACACCTGGTTCAGCCTCTTTACATTGGCTCCCTGTTGGTTTCAGGATTGATTGTCCCAGTTTGGTTTTGGGAGGCAGACACCATCTCCACATTTAAGAGTAGGCTTAAGACTTTACTCTTTGATAAAGCTAATAGTTAGGGCTGGCTCAGGTGAGTCCTGAACCATCCCTTAGTTATGCTGCTATAGGCCTAGACTGCCGGGAGACTTCCCATGATGCACCTCTCTCCTCCTCTCCCTCTCCATCTGTATGCATTTTTATCCCATTACTGCATGTTACTAACTCAACATCTTCTCTCTCCCATAGTTCTGAACTGTCATTCTTATTATTATTAATTTATTAATATTAATGTTACCACTACCATTACATTATTATAATTTAAAATGTCTGTGGAATTTGCATTAAGCTACCGTATGCTCTCTCTCTCTCTCTCTCTCTCTCTGCCGCCCACCCTGAGTCTGGTTCTGTCCAAGGTTTCTGCCTCTTAAAAGAAGTTTTTCCTTGCCACTGTGGCCAAGTGCTTGCTCATGGTGGGATTTGTTGCGTCTCTGTAAATAATATTCTAAAGACTACGATTTAGACCTGCTCCATAGGAAACGTGCAATGAATCAGTATTTAGGTTTAAAGTTGGTAGACGAATCAGTATTGTCAGAGATAACCACATGAGGAAAATGTTGTGTAGGCCTATGGCCAGCTTTATGGAAATAGCACGTTTTGAGATGGAGGTAAAAACGAAATAAATCCACTCTAGTATTGAAAGCAGTGGTGTTGTTAGTAAGGACAAAAGACAAACCTTACTGACAAAACTGAGAAGTGTTTTTTAATAATACTACTAATAATACTCAACCTTGTCTTGTGAGTTTTGATGGAACTGAGTGACCCGTGTGTGTCCAATGCATCCTGAGGATGTCACTGTCTCCAACTGTCCTGTTCATTTTTACTGTATAAACTGGGAAGCTGTGTGCAATACAGAAATATAACCAATCAGTATGTCTGTGGTTTTTTTGCAACAGACGGTGGTAGTCGTCCATCCATCCATCCATCCATCCATCCATCTTCTTCCGCTTATCCGGGGCCGGGTCGCGGGGCAGCAGTCTAAGCAGGGACTCCCAGACTTCCTTCGCCCCAGACACTTCCTCCAGCTCCTCCGGGGATCGAGGCGTTCCCAGGCCAGCCGAGAGACATAGTCCCTCCAGCGTGTCCTGGGTCTTCCCGGGGCGCCGCCCCGGTGGGACATGCCCAGAACACCTCCCGAGGGAGGCGTCCAGGAGGCATCCGATCAGATGCCCTAGCCACCTCAGCTGGCTCCTCTCGACGTGGAGGAGCAGCGGCTCTACTCGAGCTCCCCCGTGTGACTGAGCTCCTCACCCTATCTCTAAGGGAGCGCCCAGCCACTCGGCGGAGGAAGCCCATTTCGGCCGCTTGTATCCGCGATCTTGTCCTTTCGGTCACTACCCAAAGCTCATGACCATAGGTGAGGGCAGGAGCGTAGATTGACCGTAAATCGAGAGCTTTGTCTTTCGACTCAGCTCCTTCTTTACCACAACGGTCCGATACAGCGCCCGCATCACTGCAGGCGCTGCACCGATCCGCCTGTCAATCTCACGCTCCATCCGTCCCTCACTCGTGAACAAGACCCCAAGATACTTAAACTCCTCCACTTGGGGCAAGGACTCCCCACCCACGCGAAGAGAGCAAACCACCTTTTTCCGGTCAAGAACCATGGCCTCAGATTTGGAAGAGCTGATTCTCATCCCAGCTGCTTCACACTCGGCTGCAAACCGTCCCAGTGCATGCTGCAGGTCCCGGTTTGAAGAAGCCATCAGAACGACATCATCTGCAAACAGCAGAGATGAGATCCTGTGGTTCCCAAAACGGACACCCTCCGGCCCCTGACTGCGCCTAGAAATTCTGTCCATATAAATTATGAACAGAACCGGTGACAAAGGGCAGCCCTGGCGGAGTCCAACATGTACCGGGAACAGGTCTGACTTACTGCCGGCAATGCGAACACAGCTCCTGCTCCGGTTATACAGGGACCGGACAGCCCTTAGCAAAGGGCCCCGGACCCCATACTCCCAGAGCACTCCCCACAAAGCGCCCGGGGCACACGGTCGAATGCCTTCTCCAGATCCACAAAGCACATGTGGACTGGTTGGGCAAACTCCATGAACCCTCGAGCACCCGATGGAGAGTATAGAGCTGGTCCAGTGTTCCACGACCGGGACGAAAACCACTCTGCTCCTCCTGAATCCGAGGTTCGACTATCGGACGCAATTCTCCTCTCCAGTACCCTGGAATAGACCTTACCGGGAGGCTGAGAAGTGTGATCCTCTGTGATTGGAACACACCCTCCGGTCCCCTTCTTATACAGAGAGGACCACCACCCGGTCTGCCAGTCCAGAGGCACTGTCCCAGACCGCCACGCGATGTTGCAGAGACGTGTCAGCCAAGACAGTCCCACAACATCCAGAGACTTAAGATACTCAGGACGGATCTCATCCACCCCGAAGCCTTGCCACCAAGGAGCTTGCCAACAACCTCAGTGACTTCGGCCAGGGTGATGGATGAGTCCGCCTCGGTCCCCAGCCTCCGCTTCCTCTTCGGAAGGCGTGACAGCGGGATTGAGGAGATCCTCAAAGTATTCCTTCCACCGTCCGACAACATCCCCAGTCGAGGTCAACAGCTCTCCACCCGCACCGTGCATAAGGTGTTGGTGAAGCACTGCTTCCCCCTCCTGAGCCGTCGGACGGTTTGCCAGAATTTCTTTGAGGCCGACCGATAGTCCTCCTCCATGGCCTCTCCGAACCTCTCCCAGTCCTGAGTTTTTGCCTCTGTGACCGCACGGGCTGCAGCACGCTTAGCCTGCCGGTACCTGTCAGCTGCCTCGGGAGTCCCACGAGCCAACAAGGCCCGATAGGACTCCTTCTTCAGCCTGACGGCATCCCTTACTTCGGCGTCCACCACCGTGTTCGGGATTGCCGCCGCGACAGGCACCAGAAACCTTGCGACCACAGCTACGAGCCGCCGCATCGACAATGGAGGTGGAAAACATGGTCCACTCGGACTCAATGTCCCCAACCTCCCGGGATCTGGGAGAAGCTCTCCCGGAGGTGTGAGTTGTAGACCCTGCTGACAGAGGGCTCCGCCAGACGTTCCCAGCAGACCCTCACGATACGCTTGGGCCTGCCAAGTCTGTCCGGCTTCCTCCCCGCCAGAGGATCCAACTCACCACCAGGTGGTGATCGGTTGACAGCTCCGCCCCTCTCTTCACCCGAGTGTCCAAGACACGCGGCGGAGGTCAGATGATACGACAACAAAGTCGATCATCGACCTCCGGCCTAGGGGGGTGTCCTGGTGCCACGATGCACTGATGGACACCCTTTGTGCTTGAACATGGTGTTAGTTATGGACAAACTGTAACTAGCACAGAAGTCCAACAACTGAACACCGCTCGGGTTCAGATCAGGGGGCCGTTCCTTCCGATTACCCCTCTCCAGGTGTCACTGTCGTTGCCCACGTGGGCGTTGAAGTCCCCAGTAGAACAACGGAGTCCCGGGTGGTGCACTGTCTAGTACCCCTCCCAGGGACTCCAAGAAGGCCTGGTACTCTGCACTGCTGTTCGGCCCGTGAGGCCGCCACAACAGTGAGAGACCTGTCCCCACCCGGAGGCGGAGGGACGCGACCCTCTCGTTCACTGGGGTAAACTCCAACACGTGGACGGCTGAGCTGTGGGGCTATGAGCAGGCCCACACCAGCCCGCCGCCTCTCCCCGCCCGGCAACGCCAGAGAAATGGAGCGTCCAGCCCCTCTCGAGGAGACGGGTTCCAGAGCCCAGGCTGTGCGTGGAGGCGAGGCCGACTATATCTAGCCGGTAACGCTCAACCTCCCGCACAAGCTCAGGCTCCTTCCCCAGCGAAGTGACATTCCATGTCCCTAGAGCCAGTTTCTGTGTCCGGAGATCTGGTCGCGAAGCCCCTGCCTTCGACTGCCGCCCAGATCTCTGCACCGGCCCCTTACGGATCCTCCTGCGGGTGGTGGGTCCACGGGAGGCGGCCCCACGTCGCTCCTTCGGGCTGTGCCCGGCCGGGCCCCGTGGGGAAAGGCCCGGCCACCAGGCGCTTCGCCGTCGGGCACCCACCCCAGGCCTGGCTCCAGGGTGGGGCCCGGTAGCGCCAATCCGGGCGGCGTAACTGGCCTTGATTTTAAGTAATCCATAAGGGGCTTCTGAACCGCTCTTGGTCTGACCCGTCACCCTGGACCTGTTTGCCATGGGTGACCCTAGCATACAGCCCCAGGCAACATAGCTCCCAGGGTCATTCGGGTACTCAAACCCCTCCACCACGTTAAGGTGGCGGTTCAAGGAGGGGCGGTGGTAGTCGTGCAAGATTTTATCAAGGTGACCAGTGGATCAGGACCAAGCAATCACACTTTCACAATGTGAGTCACTCCAATGACACACAGCCGAGGGGACACATTCTGTACCTGCTGGCTTCAGATGTCTGCAAAGCAAGTTAAAGGTCCACTGTGTAGGATTTAGTGGCATCTAGAGGTGAAGTAGCAGATTGCAACCAACTGTTCATTTTCATTTTGTTGGTTTAGAATGTGCCTATACTGGGTTGAAGCATGTATACTGAAAGTGAAACAGACCAGCAAAACAGGCATAAAATGTGTCTGTGTGGGCGTGCCTCCACAAATGAAAGTGATGAAAATAGTACAGACCATGGGTGTGTTGACGTAGTGCACTTGTGGCCAGGCTGGTGGTGGATGGTGCAAACCTAGAATCTTGACACCAGATGTAACAACTGCTGGTGACACTCACCACTTGTGCCTCTCCTTTTACTGCACAAACCGCCAAAATAGAAACCTCACTGCGGCTCAGAAAAATGCCACTTTGGAGAGGAGAAAGGGCCTGTGTGCACGGGGCCCGAGGATGACTTCTCTGCTCTGTGTCTCAGCTGTCCAGTACCACTACGACCTGAAACATTGAGGCTCCCTCTAGCTGCTTCACTGGACTTACACAGCCATGCAAGTTTGAGCCACTAGAGCCAGAATCCAATTCAGAGCCAGAGGACACTGACCCACTCGAGACTCAGCCTCGTCGATTGCAACAGATTGTTCATTTTTTAGGCTATCAATAAATAACAGAACAAAACTTATTTTGTCACTTTACCTGATTTTTTATTATTATCATTATTTTCTCATTATTTGTCTGTATAGTCACAGATCAAACTAACAGCCATCATGTTTTAGTTGCATATTACCAAATACATACAGACGGGGGACAAATGAAAGGAAAAACCTAATAAAAGAGTGGAGAAACATATCAAATGCGGATGCTTCCGAGCACCAGGGCTCACTGAATGGTTGGTGAGTATGAAAATGATGTGAAAGCTTCCACACCTGGCTGCAGATAACCTGTGCTGCCTGCAACGCCGCTTTTGTGGACAATTTTAACCTCTTCTGGCAATGCCCAGCTTTCTTCCGTCGCGATGGCATTCACCCCAATGGCCTGAGCTCGGCCTCACCCTGACTACCTGCCACTGCATGTCCGCTCGCATGTCCACTCCTGGTCTACACCAGCAAACCCCTCCCTCTGCAAAAAATCCTCCAATCCTACAAGTGTAATTCACATTCCCTGTAAACCAAGTATCTCAGCCCTATTAAATATTAGGTCCCTGAGTAACAAATCACTTCTAATCAATGATTTTATAACTTCTCACAAGCTTGATTTTACATTTTTAACAGACTTAGTTGGACGCTAATACGGGGAATGCGGCCCATATTGACTCTGCCCCACCAAACTTCATGCCTGAGTCTGAAGCACGGCAAGACAAAAAGGAGAGGGTGTGCCTTTTTTAGATAAGTTCCTTTGTAAGATAATAGCATTTGGAGCGTTTTCATCCTTTTGAATATGTGTCATTTGAAATGGAAATAAAATTCTATATATAGTCATACACAGGCCACCAAAATACTCACCACATTTCCTTGAGGATTTTACTGAGAGGCTTTCAGTTACCTGCACTGAATTTGACTGTCTAGTCATTCCAGGAGATTTTAAGATACACAGAGATAATGTTCATGACAAAAATGCCGTTGAGCTATCTGCCATACTTGAAACGTTTGATCTGATTCACCACGTGAAGAGCCGACCCATAATAGAGGTCACACTGTGTTTGATGTCACTATCAGATCATTGTTGTGTACCACGCCAAAAGTCAGCATTAGATCTGAAACTGTCAAAAAAGGTACATTAATGTGAACACCAGGACTCTGAAACTGTCCCAGCTTCAAATCATGTTGATGATCTACTGAATACCTTTAACTCTAAAATGTCAAATGTAATTGATGCCATTGCTCCTGCTGGAATTAAAATGATCACTAAAGCAAAAGGCCCTGTGGAGAAACTCACATTCTACAAGGGCCCAGAAAAGGGAGTGCCGGAAAGCAGAACGAAAATGGCGTAAATCAAACCTTCTGATCCAGAAAAATGAATTGAAACCTGCTAGGCAATCATTTTTTTCTGAGATCATCACCAAGAACAGTAATAACTCTTATGTTCTACCGTTGACAGGTTAACCAACCCTCCGGCCCCGAATATCCCCGAAACTAGTTTCTACGAGCTAGTGCAGTGAGTTTGCATCCTTTTTAACGACAAGGTTCACGGCATCAGATACACCATCAATTCCACAATGCCAAGCAAAAAAAGCATCATCACTGCAGCCTTGGTAGGCATGACACGATTTAATCCCATTAACAACAAAACACTTGAAGAGATTATCTCCAGTCTCAGTTTATCCGCCCGGTGCCTTCTTGTTTTACCCACTACCTTCCTCAAATCACTTTTGAGCAGCCTAATGAAAGAACTAATAGACATAGTTAGAATCAGAGGAGCAATGTCCAAGCAAGACCTAGTAAGGCTCACCCACGCCTTTATTTCCACTAGACTGGATTACTGCAATGATCTGTTCACAGGGCTTTCAAAAAAAGCTCTTCAGCAACTCCAATAAATTCAGAACGCCGCCGCTAGGGTCCTCACAAAAGCTAGGAAATATGACCACATTACGCCAGTTCTGAAATCCTGACAGTGACTGCCAGCCACGCAGAGAATTCTGCTGCTCGTCTGTGGCTCTGGGCCCAAATATATCTCTGTCATGCTAGTGCCAGACGAACCTCCTAGAACCCTTAGAACACCCGGGGCTGGCCTACCGGTTGTCCCACGAGTTAAAACAAAGCACGGTGCAGCAGCATTCTGTTACCATGCAACAGGCCTGGAATAACCTCCCAGGTGATATTCGACGAGCCCCGACCTCTTTTGAGTCAAAGTTAAAAAACCTTCCTGTTTTACACTGCTTCCTCTGTAATGGCTTCTTAGCTTAGGTTTTTAATAGCCTTCATTAGGGCCCGAGCAGCGACCGCTATAATCCATGTGTTTATTATTAGGATTGAAATTGTTTTACTTGGAATGCATTTCTGCAGCACCTGGGATGTTCCAAATCTCAGGAAACGTGGCACCGCGTCAGAAGTGCGTGAAATAGTTATCTGATACAGGTCTCGAGCATGAATCTGGCAAAATGGCTCGATAGCGCCCCTTAACAGTTTTCAAAGTAAAAACCCCACCTTTAACTTTGACCTAGATCTACCAAATTTGGGACGCGGATGTATCATCCCAAGACTTAAAAAAAAGCCTCTTGGAGCCATACTCTAAACCCAACAGGAAGTCAGCCATTTTGAATTTACTGTACAATTTTAGGGCATTTTTTGCCATTTACAGGCTCTGTACTTTAACGAACTCCTCCTACAGAATTCATCCGATCGACTTCGACAAAATTGGGCAGTGCAATCTAAAGACCTTTGGGATCAAAAGTTGTTCAAAGTTTGAGTATAAGTTGTACGGCGTGAGAAGATGAGAATGTCTGCTGCAAAGGCCTTAATGCTGTCAGTAAAGAAAAACAAATGCACTGAAAACAATGAGCTGCAGCAAGAGGCTGAGCCTGTGCTGGCAGACTTTTTTTGCCCTGGCTCTCGCCTCTCAGTCTACATACAGGCTGCCCTACCTGATTGCTGGAGATTGTTGGGGCAGTATGCAGCCTGAAATGAATTTACAGTTTATGTTCTCCTTTAAAGACGCTAGAACACCAGTCAGAAATAAGATAGTAAAGCACAGCTTTACTATTTACGGCTACTCTTTGTTATAAGGATGCTAATACAATCTATCAGAAAGTATCCGGTATCTATAAAGGAAACTAAAATTTATTTGGGGTTACAAATATTTGTGTTGGTTTTGTGTTTGTTTGACTTCATTGCGACCCCCCCACCCCCTCAAACCAAAGCTACTCCCTGGGAACAGACACATAAACCAAGACGTGTCAGGAACCCTATAACTGAAAAACAACTGGATTTAAACGTAGCCTACTAAACAACACAGTTTCATTGGGAACAAAAACGTCCCATCAGACATACAGCGGAGCCCATGATGCGCCCAGAGAGCCACCGTTCCCGGATTTCATTACATCCCTGTGTTGTGTTCAAGAACACTTACTTCAATCAGATTAGACTACAGCAGAGACGGCGTATGCTAATCTGGACAGTTTGTTATGTGTGATTTCTTTCATGCTTGATGCCTAAACGAGGCGTGCCAACCGGGGGTTACTGTGCGCTTCCGTGTCACTTCCTTGTTCCTCTGGAAGGCGAAAACTTTCCACGGAGCGGACTCGTCCCGAGTAGTGACTTTATTCGGTCGAGCTAGCGCTAAATGTTGGAACCAAACATCTAATTCCTCACTCATCGCTCCGAGCTGACAGAAGGTTTGAAGCTATGGCTGACAGCCGAGAAGAGGACACACAAGAAGGAGAGCAGGAGCCCCAGGGCGCCATGGGTGGGGAAGGTATGTGAAGCCATGTCAGGTTTACATACAAGCTACGCGGCCTTTTTCACTAAAACAGACAAAACTTCGCTGAATTCCCGTGAATACAATCCAATTCAATTGTAGGTTCCGGGTACCGTCACATTTTCTTATCAAGACTGGAGAGAACGGAGTAGTGTCGAAGTCTGTCACCCCGTCGATATGCGTTTCCTCTTACTTAACCCGCACCTAACCCCAACTAGTCGTCTTTTCGGTGCTTAACCTGACCCCAACCTCACCCCAACCTCAACCACTTATCTCTGCACCACTAACCATAACCTAGCCGAAGCCCTAACCCCAACCACGGATGGGGGGCGCTACGGGAGACACCATTCTTATGGCCGGGAAACACTTGCTGATGGGCGACAGACTTGGACACGTCTGTCGCTGAGGAGTACGTTATTTCAGACCTGAACTTTTAGCTAACCTAAGTCAGCTGCATTGTGTTGCTGATGTTTGCACTGTTGCCTGGTTAAAGAGATTTTTTTTTTGTGTAGGTAATAACTTCCTCTGTCTTGTGGTCAACCTAAAAAGCCTAAAATATCAGCACAGTGTTGTCTTGAGCATTGTAAACAACTGTAAAGGGCCGACCAGGCCTCGCGGCTGGTGATTAAACAAGGCAATAAAACAGGCAGCTTGTTGCCCCAGTCAGGACAGTGTCAGTCAGAGTGGGGGGCTGGGGCTGTGGAAGCTGCCCCTCAAGTTTTTTTTAACACATTTGTTGTTCATGAACAAATATGAGACGTAATTCTCAAACAATGACAACTTTATTATGGGGTTAAAGACGGGACTGACGGAATTAGCTGATATAGCGAGAGGGACCTGGATGCAGACACAATGGCGGACCAACGCAAGAGCCACCTCCGTCTCAGTGTTGCCAACTCTCGTGAGACAAATATGCAACCGCAGCGTCAAAAACAAGCCCAGCGTTAATATAGCCTGTTACAGCCTATAACAGCTGGCTCAGTAAATGAGCCTATTAAAAGCCTCGGTGCTTACTCTTGTGTTTGAGGGTGATGCTGACAACTTGGAAAACACTATTGACTTCTTTTATCATCTATAAAAAATAAGTCAGAGTAGTCAATATCATTTGATACAAATTAAATGTAAAAATCACCACAGATGATGGCTAGGATAATGCCTTCATTCTAAAATGAAAGAAGTGTTTACATTTAATTAGAAACAACCAACCTATAAACGACTATATTAACGTATTGTTTAATTACAGAGGGTAGCCTACATATTAATGAGAGCAATGTCACCTATAAACCTATGAAATCTGACATCTTATACATTTAAACAAACAGTACAGTGCCAATGATTAATACCCATAATTACTTCAATCTTCTCATTGCTCCAGATGTCATTGATGATCCCATCCTGGAGCAAGGAGCAGTGGTCCTTAGAGGGTAAGTCTCATCATACTAACTTGATAGAATAATAATAAAAATAAACTTATTTCTACGTCGCTTTTCAAAACAAAGTTACAAAATGTTTTACATGGTTGTACGAGGAATAAACATTGTTAACAATGAATTACAATAATCTAACTGAGATGATATAAAAGCATGTATGACCTTCTGAAGATCTGAAGGGATTGTCACTGTGCAATAGGCATGGGACAATATGAAAATTTCATGTCACGATAAACCTGGCCAAAATAATTGCGATTCACGATATTATTCCGATAATCATCAAAATATGCTTAAAACTCTTAAAACATACTGGAATCACTTTCTCGCTGTCTCTCTCTCTCGGTCTCTCTCTCTCAAAAGGTGAGAGAGAAAGAGAGAGAGAACATTGTACAACATGCAATGAGATAAGTAACGTTTACTAAGTTCTACTCTGTAATCTCAGATTTCAAAGAGCTAAATGATCTCTTAAAATTATAAATACTCCTAGGAGAAGGAGACAGGGTAGATCCTGCTGCCCAATATGTATCAACATGCCACGACCTGAGGGACAGTGAATGACCTAAACACACACACACACACACACACACATTCATAAAAATGAAAAGAAAATGTTGCAGTGTTTATGTAGTTTTCACTTACTTATATTTTAACTGCAAGCCTACAAATGTTTTTATTATTAACTTACTTATCTGTATATATCTTAATATCAAATTTCTTCTGTTTTTATTTCAAACATGCTTTGACAATGTTAAAATGTTTCCCATGCCAATAAAGCCCAACTGAATTAAGAGAGAGAGAGAAAAGAATGTATAACATTCAGTGAAATAAGGAACATTTACTTTAACAAGTTCAACTCTGTAATCTCAGATTTTAAAGAGCTAAATGAGCTCTCAAAATGAATCTAATAATAGGACTAATAATAGTAATTGTAGCAGTCTAGGCCTATAGCAGCATAACTAAGGGATGGTTCAGGACTCACCCGAGCCAGCCCTAACTATAAGCTTTATCAAAGAGGAAAGTCTTAAGCCTACGCTTAAATGTGGAGATGGTATCTGCCTCCTGAACCCAAACTGGGATGTGATTCCACAGGAGAGGAGCTTGATAAGCGAAGGCTCTGGCTCCCATTCTACTTTTGGAGATTCTAGGAACCACAAGTAACCCTGCATCCTGGAAGCGCAGTGTTCTAGTCGGATAATAAGGTATTATGAGCTTTTTAAGATACGATGGTGCCTGACCATTAAGAGCTTTGTAGGTGAGGAGAAGGATTTTAAATTCTATTCTGGATTTTACAGGGAGCCAGTGCAGAGAAGCTAATATTGGAGAGATATGATCTCTTTTCCTAGTTCTTGTAAGTACACATGCCGCAGCATTCTGGATCAACTGGAGAGTCTTAAGAGACTTATTCGGGCAGTCTGATAATAAGGAATTGCAATAGTCCAACCTAGAAGTAACAAATGCTTGCACTAGTTTTTCGGCATCATTTTGAGACAGGATGTGCCTGATTTTTGCAATGTTATGTAGGTGAAAGAAGGCAGTCCTTGAAGTTTGTTTCTTGTGAGAGTTAAAGGATAAATCCTGATCAAAGATAACTCAGAGGTTCCTTACGGCGGTGCTGGAGGCCAGAGCAATGCCATCTAGAGTAACTATATCTTTAGATAATTTGTCTCGGAGGTGTTTGGGACCAAGTACAGTAACTTCAGTTTTGTCAGAGATTAACATCAGAAAGTTGCAGGTCATTCAGGTCTTTATGTCCTTAAGGCATGCTTGAAGTTTAGCTAACTGGTTAGTTTCATCTGGCTTGATCGATAGATATAATTGGGTATCATCCACATAACAATGAAAGTTTATGGAGTGCTTCCTAATAATATTGCCAAGAGGAAGCATATATAAGGTAAATAGAATCGGTCCAAGCACAGAACCTTGTGGAACTCCATGACTAATTTTGGCGTACAGAGGATTCACCGTAAACATGTACAAACTGAGATCGATCTGATAGATAGGATTTAAACCAGCTTAGTGCGGTTCCTTTAATACCAATTACATGTTCCAGTCTCTCTACTTGTCTTGTTAGATCTTAGTGCTGCGTTCGACACCATTGACCATCACATCCTATTACAGAGACAAGTCCATTGTCTGATGCAATTAAAAGGTCATTTGTAATTTTCACCAGTGCTGTCTCTGTGCTATGATGCACTCTAAATCCTGACTGAAAATCCTCAAATAAACCATTGTTATTTAGAAAGTCACACAACTGATTGGTGACTGCTTTCTCAAAGATCTTAGAGAGAAAGGAAAGGTTAGATATAGGTCTATAGTTGGCTGAAACCCCTGGATCAAGAGTGGGCTTTTTAAGAAGCGGTTTAATTACAGTTTCTAAACACAGTTTATTATGTTTAAAGATAAATCGTGATGAATTTTTTCTCTAATAGTTAAAATTTTATCATTAAAGAAGTTCATGAAGTCTTTACTACAGAGGGCTATAGGAATACATGGTTCAATAGAGCTATGACTCTCTGTCAGCCTGGCTACAGTGCTGAAAAGAAACCCAGGGTTGTTTTTATTTTCCTCTATTAATGATGAGTAGTAAGCTGCTCTGGCATTACGGAGGGCCTTCCTATATGTTTTAAGACTATCTTGCCAGACTAAACGAGATTCTTCCAGGTTGTTTGAGCGCCATTTCCTTTCAAGTTTTCGTGATGTTTGCTTTAATTTGCAGGTTTGGAGGTTATACCATGGAGCTAACCTTCTTTGTTTTATTATCTTCTATTTTAGAGGAGCGATAGAATCGAGTGTCGTTCGCAGTGAGTCTGCAGCACTATCAACGAGATGGTCAATTTGGGAGGGTCTGCGATTTGCATAGGAGTCCTCTGTTGTATTGAGACATAACATTGAATTAAATGCAGATGGGATCGCTTCCTTAAATTTAGCCACAGCAATATCAGATCGACATCTAGAGTAAGAGTTTTTGCCTAATGGTGTGTAGTCCAGTAATAGCAGTTCAAAAGTTATTAAATAATGGTTCGATAAAGAAGGATTCTGTGGAAAGACTATTAAATGTTCAATTTCAATGCCATATACCAGAACAAGGTCGAGGGTGTGGTTAAAACAGTGAGTGGCTTCATGTACACCCGAATCTAATAATGAGATAAACGCAGTGCTAAGGCTATCATTTTCAACGTCCACATGAATATTGAAATCACCTACAATAATTACTTTGTCTGTTTTAAGGACTAAACTTGATAAAAAATCTGAAAATTCAGATAAAAATTCAGAATAAGGACCAGGAGTGCGGTACACTATAACAAATAGAAATGGCTGTCATGTTGTAATTAATGATAGTTCGATTAATAAATTAGTGAACCTTTTTCAAATGAGTATCTGTTTATTATCTCATTAAATTGAGATTTTCAGCTGTATACATTTAATTCATTTGTTTCTAATCAAAATAATCCTTTGACAAGATAAGGTCAGCACAGCTTTGTGAAGAAACAAATCATCAGTTCTGATATTGTAGATTTTCTTAGTTATAGTTTGCTACGGTGCTGATAATGGTACCTGTATCATTTTGTCCTGTCTCCAGCTACTCTCCAACATTAATCCTTTCTTTTTTTACTGCCAGCATACTACCAGTATTTACAACAGCTGGGCACTGTAGATTTTAGCAAACATTACTCAAACAGGAGGAGTAGGAGGATACATTCAGTGTTGGTTTTGGTCTTTCCATGGGATAGAATATAGAGTATCACCAGATAAACTATTTAAATGTCAAATATTTTAACTGCATACAGTCACATGCATCTCTGTGACAGTGAGGGCAGCACAGCAACTAAACACTGTTGATCTTTATTCTTAATGTGGAATTGTTTAATTTCATGATATATTTACAGTTATTTCCCCTACACGTTCACACTCTCTGATTAATGTTTGGTTTGTTGAAGTAGGGCTGCTCTTCTTGATATACTTAAATTCACTGAGCTTTGAGCATTTTTAAGCTGTGTTTATTAATTTGGTAAAATCACCTCACCTGGAAAGATTTGTCTTGTTACTGTAAAAGACCCTTAGCTGGCTACTGTTGCTATCTGGCTACTGAGATGTATGCAACTCCCTGGTTATCCATGTTTTCATTGAAGTTGGACTCACTATAACTATATACAGTATTCCCTAATGCAACCACTTTTGAAAACTAAAATAAGCTCTTATATTACTTTACCTTCTAAAAGCACTGGTCTTCCTCCCTGGCACACGTCTCTGACTGACCACAGAGCAGTTTTATTAAAAAGTATGATTCATCTAATCTTTGTGTGATAATCACACTGGAAGTTTTTTTTCTACCCAGTGTCTGCTTGCCTTGTAATCTGCTAGTAATGCACAACAGAAATATTTCCTTGGTCAAGCAGTCTTCTCTGTCCTAGGTATGTGATTGAACGTATAAACACAGAGGAGCCCGGTCGACACGTCTCCTCTGAGGATCTGGGAGGAAGGCCAAATGAACAACAGGATCCACAAATTAAAGAGGTGGTGGAACAGCTGCTCAAGATTGCAGAGGAGCTGAACAGGAACGCTGAGTTCCAACGGTAAGCTGTGCACCATGTACAAAGCAATTGGTGGACCACATCAGTCAACAGATCCATTGGTTACTGGTTAATCCATGTGCACTTGGCTGTCTAGGATTTCATTGGTCAACAACGGTCACAGTGCTTGAATGTCAGTCTATAGTAACTTCACTAAAATTCTTTCATTGTGTACACACAGCTGTTGTGGGCAGATAGCAGAATGAAAAACCTTCTGACTGGTCTGGTCACAGTTTTGACTGCAAATGATGTAAAGATAAAGAGTTTTAAATAATACACAAACTCTTGTTTGCTTGACTGAGGAATGGCCTTCACTGAAAACACTGAAAGGCAGATCTATTTTTAAGTGTGTTTCCATCCACCGGTTTGCTTCCTTTATTTCTCAGACCTATAGTCACCACAGATCCAGGAATTCAAACTAAATGGTGAAAAAAGTGAGATTATACCTGAGCTGAATCTCTTGTTTGTCCCGGTATAAAACTGGGATGACAGTACCAGAGCAGTTCGATCTGCTGCAGCATCCATCGCGGACAGAATTATGTCGGACTGATGAAAGACTTCTGCAAAGGACGGTCTTTGTATCCTTGTTCATGGCTCGTCCGGGCAGCCTCCTCTCTCCTCGCTCCGACGAACAGAAATAAGGGAGTTGATTTGTCCTCCATCATGACAGACCAGATGGATTTCAGGGTCACTTGAGAATTAGGCATGTGCCAGTATCAAATTTTCATGCTACAGTTATTGTGGCCAAAATATCATAGTAAACTGTAACATGACAGTATCACAAAATTCATCACACTTTCCTGAAATCTTACTATTTGAGTGGAAATATAGTAGAAAGATCCCTTGACCATGTTTGCCTTGGATTTCATTGCAACTTTGTTGGACTCTGCAGCAGAACTAACATCAAAAACACGTAAAACACCATCAAATCTAAATCAAACAGCTAAGGTTGGAGCACTGTGCTGTGTTCACTTTGCCATCTAAAAACTATGGTAGTTCTGGTACTGATGGAAATAGACATTACTGGCCGTGTTGTTGCTGTCGGTATGTTTCAACATGGTATATATTAAAACCGGTGTACCACAACGCCTCTACTGTGAACACTACACTACTAAATCAAATCAAAACATTGTTACATTTGAATCTGTCCATTTCTTCCTGACAGACTGGTCAACCAGGTTCAGGGCAACTGTGCTCAGGACATCTTCATGAAGGTGGCCAGGAGCATCTTTGCTGATGGCATCAACTGGGGTCGAGTGGTGGCTCTCTTCCATCTGGCCTACAGACTCATAGACAAGGTAACACACAGAACCGGATGTCTCCCAGGGCAGTGCTTCTCAACAGGGCTGCAGTTGTTCGGGTACAGTTTTGTATTAAGATACTGATACCCAGTGGTTGGTGCGACTGGTGATGTGCAATGTTCAACCATTTGTACCCCGCTCCCCGCAACCAGAAAAACATGCTGCAGTGCTCCGCCACCTCACATGAGCACTACGAGTCACCCCTGCAGTTCAAATGTGAACAGATCTCTAGAATGATAATACCTGGATTTTTCTTTCCTGGAAAAATATCTCACCCTTGTGCCACAAAATATAAAGCCTTGATTTTTTTTCAAGGTTGGGTTCTGTGTTCTGAAAGGTCACCAGGGCAATCGATTTAGTTTTTTCTGCAAGTTTTGTGCGTTCCCTTGCAATAAATTGTGCGTTCCCTTTGATCCAGAGAAAGGCTGAGTT
Organism: Siniperca chuatsi; assembly: GCF_020085105.1. Lineage (NCBI taxonomy): Eukaryota > Metazoa > Chordata > Actinopteri > Centrarchiformes > Sinipercidae > Siniperca > Siniperca chuatsi. Next base: position 36,812,288 of record NC_058042.1, read on the forward strand.
GTATTATGATATAATATTATGCATTATGTAGTTTATCGATGCTTTCTTGGCTTATGTTAATAGGAGCAGTAAAGAGTAGCCACAGTACAGCTACCGTAGCCATATCCATAGCGTCGCAGCCACAAGTGTCACATCATCTCTCCTTTCTGTGTTATCTGCACAGCGTTTCCCTAAACTGGCAGTGTGTCATAACCGGACTGAACCAACACACTTCTACCGCTTTTACACCAAAATGAGCGCGTATATGCAGGGTTTTTTAAACATGGGTAAACCCGCTAAAAACAGGTGATTGACTGCTTTCACATTGCCGGGTTTTCGGATGTGTTGCCTCGACGTCATGAACGCACCGAAAAACGGGGTTAGTAAACAGTGTCAGAGCCCGATCTGCAGAGTAGGGTATCTCTGCAGCCTGGAGACTTTGAATGGGCGGGGTAACTGTCAGTAATTAGTTTTATTTGGCCAATCAGAGGCTTACAATCCTCTGATGTCATCATATGCTCATTTTTTAGAAATAAAGTTGCTAAATCTAGTGACAAACTCGGAGTGAATGCCGATTGCACCCTTTCACACTGAAGACAAAAGCCAGATGTTAGCTGGTGTCAGTGGGTTTTTTGTCCAGTGTAAAAGGAGCGTAACTGTTCTATGGATCGGGGGGAATGCAAAAAATATTGCGAGGGAACGCAAAAGTAGTTCAGAATTTTATTTTTTCCCACCATGACCCTTTGTGGGCTTCATAGGGTTAATGATTTAAATCCATTGGGGGGGGGTTTCGTGCAAAATACAGAAAGACTTAAGTCAACATATGCAAAACTGTTGAGCAAGAATAACAAAGCCATTGCTATGCATATTTTAAAAATACACGTTATCACTCAGCTATAGACTCAGTATTCTTCAACTACATAGAGCTCAGAATCCACTTTAATAATCAGTTTCAGCACAGATAGAGCAAAGAAGAAGAAAAGAAAAGTCAGTTTGTGCTTCTTGACATCAGTCTGATCTGAAGACCGCTGCTGTTCAGTCGACCCTGGTGGCTTCAGCTCTCCTAACAAGCCATAATAGCTTGTCGACAAACGCAGACTGCGACCGCAGATCAGTGTGCGGTCTTCTTTCAGTCTGTCCCTTGTAGATGCGACCGTTAAATTCACTATGAGATAGCCGGAGCAGCTAGCCACTTGGAGTCACGACAGTCCAGTAAACTGCGGCAGATGCACATATACAGTAGTGAAATTATTCACGCCACAGTTTACAAGACAGCTAATGTAGCAGCTGTCGTCGATGTTACTTGTTGACTAAAACTAACTTTTCTTTATTGTAATATTTTTCACGTTGTAGACATTTTACACATTGTGCAGAAACAAAAATTTGAATTAGTTGGATAAATTCGATATATTGCCCAGCCACTAAGATGTTATTCTTACATTGTACACAGAAATCTGTCTTCAGTAGCTGACAACCTCAGAGTTGTTCTGACTGGTCTTTTGGTTTTCATGTTAAAGGCACTGACCAGCAACCATCTAGAGAACATCAGAAGAGTCGTCAGCTGGGTTCTCCAGGTCATCAGAGAGCAGCTCTACACCTGGCTCGTACAGCAGGGAGGCTGGGTGAGTAATGCGTTGTCCATAAAGATCTGTCAGTCGTGTGCTATGTTCATTAGAAATGTTGGTTTAAGGCTTTATGGTCTTATGCATGGACAAGTCAGTAGGATCCAAAGCTCTTAATCTTGTTCCCTTGATCTTTGTAGGAGGGGGTGATCCGTGGGTTTTCTCGGTGGAGAACAGTAGCAATAGTAGCATCAGTTGTATTGGTGGCAACTATTGTTTACTACAGGAAGACACGCTGAGAGCATCAGACCTCACAACCAGGGCTGCAGTCCCATCTCCTGGATTAACGCAGCTTGTTAACAAAGACAGTTTCTGGACATTAATTACAACCACTCCTCAATCTCCATCTCATTAACCAGAGGAGATCAAGTACTGTACTTAGATGGGGGAAACCTCCTCTCTTCTCAGTTCCAAGAACAGCCGGCTGTCCACCAGGCATCTCCATCATCCTTCACCAGCAACTATTCGGTACCTTTCATGGAATTACACGAGCTGCTGCAAAACACACTCCAGCAGCCATGTTGGAGGTTCTCAGCTCTTGTGCAGCAGAGGCTGTCAGCAGATGATGGTGTTTATGAAGATGGGATATAGCTGTCTTCAAACCAAAACCCACATCGGGTCAAACTTAAATTTCTCCAGGTCTTGGGTCTGAGCAAGATTTGGATTAGACCTGAGAGGACAAGAAAAGACCTGAAAGTCTGATGATGACGACAACAACAACAACAACAACAACATATGCTGCATCCTAAGTCAGCCAATCAGAATTCAACAAATTACTAAGGTGAATGTACTGTAGCTTCATTATGTTAGCTTGTGCTGGAAATTTTAATAATGTTGTATTTCGGCCAAGAGGTAGCCATGTTGGCTCTTGCTAACCTTTTTTAGACACGTGCGTCTCTGCAACAGAAAAAATGTCATGGTTTTCCCAACTGTTGAGAGCTGGATAAAGTAACAAAGGCAAGTGCCATCTTGATGCAAACCCATGTGAACCACTTTTAATGGACAGGACAATCTCAGGTTCAGGTAGATAACAGATAATCACAGTTTTCCTTTTCAGATCAGATAAAAAATGTCAGACATGGGAAGACCTCTACTTAGCTGCCTCAACAGAATTCAAAAGAGTTGCAAAGTGGAAGGATGAGCTGGTTTAAGAGGTATATAAATTCCAACTCAGAAGTTTTTGTTCAACAATATCCTCAGTGTTCCTCACCATGAAAATACAGGCATGTCCTGGCTACTGTAACGATACCATGGTTTATATTATGGCCACCAGTTTTAATTATTTCAGTTTAGTTTTCTAAGAAACCGTGGTAGCTGTAGCACATTGAGGGGCGAATTCACAAAAGGATTGTGGGGCTTTTGCGGCGGCTAAACCTGCATAAATACGACAAAAAGAAACAAAGGGTGAACTGCACCCCTCACTGCGCTGCCAGGCATATAGCGTCTCGGTGCTCCGGTGCTATTTGCAAGTATGTAAATGAGATAATATGCATACATTTGGTGCAAAATTGGTCGCTTTCTATGCAAATGAGCCTCATTGAAAACCAAGGTCAAATTCACAAACACCAGCGCTAACAGCTACACGCAGTTAGAGTGAAATTATTAGCGTCTTCAGAGAGTTGGTGGTAAGTGAAGTGCATTTATAAGACTTTCCAGTGATCGTGGCAGCAGTGATTGTAGCCAGGAGAAGCAATAGCGCATCACAGTACATCATATGCACACAGAGACAGCACAATACCTGATATTCACCACGAGGGAATGAAACTGTAGAACAACATAAAACCTGCTGCTGTGAGACGATGGTTACGCACTGTAACAGTCCAGCAGAGAGCAGCTCTACATGCGCCGAGAGGCGTGAGGCAGAGCACACAGTTAATAAATAACAATCACTCCATTCGGAGTGAGTCACAGGAAAACGAGACGCATCCCACAGATATAAATGAATGACAGAGCAGGGGGAGTATTAGATAATTAGAATAGTTACATTATCTAAGTTCTCTTTCAAATCAAACATCTCTTTCCACATGACTGTGAATCGGACCTTGATTGCAAATGATGCGCAATTCATGGTGCCGTCTGCGGCCGCAGTTCATTCTTTGTGAATTCGCCCCTGAGAGTGCGTCATTGTTGCAGTAGACCTTTTTAACAGCAGGCATTTTGACATTTCATAGCACGAAATGCACTGGTGTCATTAATAACTTTAACAATGGCTGCATACCAGTTGCCAAATTCATCCAAAATTGACCCTGAATCTGAAAGTGAACAAATTGAAACTGCTCATTGTATTATCAGATTGTAATCTTAAGCTCACAACAGAATTTAAGCTCAGTTATTGGATGTTCATTACTGAAATACTTGTTCGGAGTTATGGTTGACATACCTCGTTAAGTTTTTATGTACAGTCCTGTACCTTTTGACTTTTTATAAAAATATTTTCTTAACACAGTTGCTAAACTTTTGTACTGATGATTTCATGTCCATCATTTAACAATCCAATGGTGTCTATGCAGAACATGAGTGGATGTCCTCCCAACACACAACTCCATAGATGTGGTGACGGTCCTTTAGAGGGTGAAGTGCTTTATTGCTGGTGTTGATTCTGTGTTTAGAGAGTCAGTCTAGTAAGTAACTATTGTGTGTGTGGTCAGCTGACCATCACTGTACTGTGAACACACCTGAATTGCACACTGGCTCAAGTATCTAGCTGAAACTCGTTAGCAGATTCATGTTAGCATTAACATTGCCTGCTTGGCTAACAAAGGCAAAACCCAACTGTTTTGTGTCCTCAACAAAATGTGAAGATATTTGTCAGTGGCGGCTCATGCTGTAGTGTGGACAAGAAGACTGACGTAGGCGTAACGGTTGTGGTTGTGTAATTCTCTGTTCCAGCAGAGTTAAGACGCTAATTTCTGTTGCCTCGGTCTTTCCGTGATGGCCTCCTTGTATGTGAATGTATTTGATCACATGATAAATTTGACAAAGGTTTCAGTTGTCAGACACCTGTATCAGTATAAAATAGTGATTTGACTGAGGAACTTGATGCAGTAGACTAGATACTGCTGTTAGCCTTGGTTAGCAAGTTTATGACCCACCATCACATCACTTTGTCATACCATCCCAGTATCACGCCAAAGCGTGTAATAGACCCGCCGGTCCACTAGAGGATACTGTGTCAGTGTCACGGTTTGCCTCGCCTCGGCGTAAAAAGCACATGCTTGTAAGAAAGTGCAGTACGGATGGGTCTGTTACACGCTTTGGCGTGATACTGGGTCGGTCGTTCACAGAATCAGAAAGATGTAAATGGCAAGACCATATGCAAAATAATGAGAGGCAAAGACAACAGAACAAACGTTCAAACTTTAACCTGCTGATGACAAACCTACAGTAGCTGTTTGCCAAAATGTTCCTTTTGTTGTTTGACGACAGAAAGAGAAGGAAGAGAATACCTTTTCTTTCTTTTCCATTTGTCTTCCACTGTGAATGGCAATATTCTAGAGAACAATCGGAAAATGCTAATCTGGATGAAAACTGTTTTTTCAAATTCAATTTCAAATCAAACCCACATCATTTGAGCCTGAGCTGGCTCGGGCTGAGCTGGCTAACTGTGTCACGTTGGTCTACATTTGGAGACATACAGCATGTAGCTCATTGTAAAAGCTGCTGTTACTGAATCTAGGACTCCTCACCCAACATCAGTCTAGTTTTCTTTTTCCAGCTTGGTTGCTATGTGCAGTATTTCAACTTCTCTCTCTCACTCTCACACACACACACACACACACACACACACACACACACACACACACTTCAACAGATTTTGATGATGAACAGATGCTGGTAGATTTTTTACCTGTAAAACCTCTGCAGCTATTTACAGTTTGTCCTTTAGTTTTTAAATTTGTAATAATCTCTATTTAGATTTTTAAGGCGAACACACGAGGAGAAGGACCAGACTTTTAGAGTACAAGAACCCGTTCTCTACAGTTCTCTGGGAAAACTGGTTTATAGATAAAGAAGTCATTATTTAAACTAATTCTTTCTGCTTATTGCAATGTGTAAGGGTCAGATGATTTGATGGATGGTTTCTATAGGAACAGACAGTCCCTGTTAGCCACACAAGCTTTTGCCAAGTATTTTTGCTACCAAATTGATTGTGCACTTTTAAAAGGGATATCACACTATTTTATCTGCTCTTCTATTTTTTTAAATATGACTTGATGATTATTTAATTGTTAGAAAAATGATCTGATTGGACTCCATTTCTGTGAATAAATTTAAAATGTGTTATACCACTCTTTGCTCACTGTGTGAATGTTCTGAGTCATCCAGGTCATGGGATATCTAGTCAGTCATAAGTAGCCGGACTTCAACTAAAAATGTATTTATTTACCAACATGGCAGTCATGTTAATGGAGGTGTGAAGTTGGAAACCTTCCCAGGTAAAGACGTGGATCAAGGTATTTCTTTAAATAAAATCAGAATTTTCTCTCAAAGTGAAAGCCCTGACATGAGGAGTGTTTGACGTCATGTCCCAGTTTTCACTTTTGCAAATTCTGGCAGTGAGGAGAAGGCTGTGAAACAGCATTTAGGCCCTCATGTTGGGAAATAACATTTTCAGAAAATACAATTAAATAAAATATGAAAAATCCAAATAATACATTTCTTTTCCTTTTTTGTTTGTTTTGTGTCTAGTCAAAATGTTCTGGGAGTCTGACATTATTAGATTGTTAATACTGATGCATCAACGTTAGAGCAGCATTTTACTGCTGTAGCTGCTCGAGGTGGAGCTAGTTTTATATACGGTTAGCTAGTTTTAACTGCTTTATATACAGTTAGCTCGTTTTAACCGCTTTATATACAGTTAGCTCGTTTTAACCGCTTTATATACGGTTAGCTAGTTTTAACTGCTTTATATACGGTTAGCTAGTTTTAACCGCTTTATATACGGTTAGCTAGTTTTAACCGCTTTATATACAGTTAGCTAGTTTTAACCGCTTTATATACAGTTAGCTAGTTTTAACTGCTTTATATACAGTTAGCTAGTTTTAACTGCTTTATATACAGTTAGCTCGTTTTAACTGCTTTATATACGGTTAGCTAGTTTTAACTGCTTTATATACGGTTAGCTAGTTTTAACTGCTTTATATACAGTTAGCTCGTTTTAACCGCTTTATATACAGTTAGCTCGTTTTAACCGCTTTATATACAGTTAGCTCGTTTTAACCGCTTTATATACGGTTAGCTAGTTTTAACCGCTTTATATACGGTTAGCTAGTTTTAACCGCTTTATATACGGTTAGCTAGTTTTAACTGCTTTATATACAGTTAGCTGGTTTTAACCGCTTTATATACAGTTAGCTCGTTTTAACCGCTTTATATACGGTTAGCTAGTTTTAACCGCTTTATATACAGTTAGCTAGTTTTAACCGCTTTATATACAGTTAGCTCGTTTTAACTGCTTTATATACGGTTAGCTAGTTTTAACTGCTTTATATACAGTTAGCTAGTTTTAACTGCTTTATATACAGTTAGCTCGTTTTAACTGCTTTATATACGGTTAGCTAGTTTTAACTGCTTTATATACGGTTAGCTAGTTTTAACTGCTTTATATACAGTTAGCTCGTTTAGTCCAGTGGTTCCCAACCTAGGAGTCGGGCCCCTCCAAAAGGTCACCAGGTAAACCAGAGGGGTGGTGAGATGATTAATGGGGGAGGAAAAAAGAAAAAGTTCAAATACACAAATCTGTTTTCAGTTTTTGAACTGCGAAATATTGTATAATTTACAGCCACAAGACTTATTGAAATGAATGTGAATGTGAGAAGTTTAGAGGGGAAATGTCTTTGGTGGAACTGACAACAACTCAGACATCTGAAACATGACAATGAGACACAACTACTACTCTTTGTTGAAGCCACAAGTCAAAAAGATTGGAAAACACTGGTTTAATCTTTGACAATGGGTTCAATTAAATTTTATTTATATAGCGCCAATTCATAACAGAAGTTATCTCATTGCACTTTTCCTATAGAGCAGGTCTAGACCGTACTCTTCATAATATTATTTACAGAGAGCATTTGGTGACAGTGCCAAGGAAAAACTTCTTTTAAGAGACAGAAACCTCGGCCATCCGCCACTGCCGTGTTAGGTTTTGTATTTTAGAAACCTATTATGTACCTAAATGAGTAGAAGTATAAAGAAACATAAAATGGACATACTTAAGTAATGTACAATTCTTAAGGAAACGTACTTGGTTACTTGCCATTACTGTGTTTGGTCTCCAGCAGCTGCTGAGGGAAACATCTGGCTCTTTAGCAGCTAGATGCTCCGCTATGTTCATCAGCTGCTCTCTGACTGCGTCTGTCTGCTGTTTGCTGCTGAGCAGCTCGTGTTCAGGTAGTGTACAGTGGGTTTATCAGAACTTTTTCACTGGAACCAGCTGCCTGCTGCTGATGGAAACAGATGAGAGCACTAACCGTGAACCACAACAGTAAAGTTGTGGGCTGTAAAAACAATGAGCTGAAAGAGGATATAATGCTCTGTAGAGCTGAAGGGAACTGCAGAGTTTGGTGATAATTTTCTGTGGACTCATCACTATGAGCGACCCCCCTTTTACATAGTCATTTGATTTATGGTTATTATAAAAAATGTGATTAGAGCTGCTTTAAGGAACAGTCATTGATAGACATTTTGAAATTCAAGACTGTAGAACAGTTTAAAATGTTATTTTTGGTAAAGTGTTGCACATAAAACATTTCAATCTATCCTGAAAGACTTTTTCACAAAGTTTAGGGAACACTTTCTTATCTGTCTTCTAATTAAAATCATTTCTCCCTTTCCCTTGGCGGTTCTGCCCCGCCTCTACACTGGTGGACAGCACCGGGCTGCCACGTCAGACTGGGGCATGCCATGGTCCTGATAAAGTATTGCACATGCTACAAATCCATGTTTTAGTTTAGCTTAGTTTTTAATAAAGGCCTACTCAAACATTACAAATGTATTGCTGTATCTTAATGCAGCTATCTACCACTTAACACTGTGATCTCTATTCTCAGAAAGATCTGCATGTAAAGCATCAGGTTGTGACCACCCTGTAGCTTTTTGTTAGTTAGTTAGTAGAAAGCTTTTACATTTGACCTATATGAGACGTCCAGAATCAGAATAAAAACAGAAGTGTCAGTAAAACACTGTCCGGTACAGTGCAGTAATGTTCAGGGACAGAGGGAGCTTTATAAAGAAAGCTGTGTTATAAGCAGACGGACATTACAGGACAATTTTTATCTCCAGGCCAAAGAAACCATTCAACCTGTGATTGATTGTGTATCAGGCATCTTAACTGCGTTATTCTAGTTTGGTTAGTAAAAGTTCTCTAAATATAAAATAGATTTACATGAACATGTATACGTTTGGCAGACTCCTTTCCAAGCCCTGATGAACAAAACCAGCAAAACTGGTAACTAGCAGGTAGCTAACTGGTGTTATTTCATGCTACTTGGCAACAACCTTTTGCATGCTAGCAGTGGAGAGTGAGGATGGCGATGTCAGCTCCGTGTAGTTAGGATGCATCATTTGCACATATTCTAAAGCTGTTATTGAATAGTTAGAATACCGTATGATTTTGTTGCCAAACTATTATCTACACAAATATACATTTGTACTCACACTTATTTTAGCTTTTATACTTATATCCACTTTGTACTTAATCTATCTGACCTGTATTATAGTGTATATTTTGCTCAGTGCTTCTGTTCCTGTGTGCACTGACTGACAGTGAGCTGCTGGAACAAAAGAGTTTCCCCTCGGGGCTCAATAAAGGATTTCTGATTCTGATTATTTCATGTTGTATGTCAATTTTATTTCACTTCTTATTTTATTTATTACTTGATTTTCTCTGTACTTCTGTCAGTCATGTCTGCATTTTGGGTGTAATTAGTGTTGCAGCCTCTAGGGGTCGCCAGTGGGCTTTTAAGGGAGACTTCCATTGTCACAATAATTACTGCACATGGGGTTGAAAGCTCCGAATCATTAGTAAGCGGACCTTTGAGCTCAGATTGTCTTTGCCATTTCCTTAAATGATTGTACCTGACCAAAGATACATGAAGTTCTGAATGCTGCATAAGGATTTGTTTAGGCCTGACATTAATGAGTTGGGGAACGTGACTGTGAACGTGAACTGTAGCGTCCCTGGTTTGGATCCAGCTGCGGACCTTTGTTGCATCTCTCGCTCTCTCTCTTTACTGTCTGCAATAAAGGCTGGAAAATGACCAAAAAAAAATGTATAATATGTATGTAGATTCTACATTTATTTTCTAAATTATACAGGTATTTTCATCTTAATAACACACAGTGACCCTGCTTGGAAGCTTTATTATGATCTTGAACATTTTCTATCAAATTAAACATCACACAATGCAAACAGTTGCTTTACATGTAACAGGAAACATCAACACATACAGTAAATGCAGAGGTGCATTCAGTAAAGCATAATAGGTATTCACATTCAAACTGCTGGAGATTTAAATAACCAAATAAATACACCTACACTACTGCAAGAAGAAAAGTAGTCATCTGACCTTACTATCCTAATCTTACATCCTGATCCTCAGCTACAGGCAGCCAGGTCTTCTGTAGACCCTGAGATTCTTGTCTGAGACCCGCTTGTTGTCTCTTCTAAACAGAAACACTTTGTGTAAGGTGGCAACAGTCATAATAAGCAGAGTCCCGTTTTTGGTGCTCCTTCATGTGGCACTGCACTTCCTACAATCAGACAGTGGGACTAACGTTTCATGTTTCTGTGGGCGCTGCTCTTCATCTACTACATGGTTACTGGTCATGTCACCCTCTCTTTATTCCAAACAAACCACCCCTCCCTGTGTGCCACAGGCTTTTTTTTTTGGGGGGGGGGTAGAACGAGCGCACCCTGGGTGTTGGTTCAGTAAATGTAAAGATGTAAAGGCTGTTACTGACAGCCAGGATGGAACACTACACTCAGACTCAGTACAGGTGCCGTTCGCTCTGTAGGACACTGCACTCGTGTTCAGTTCGGTCATGTCTGGCTGACAGGGCTGGCATGTCGCAGCAAGCAGTGCGCTTGCAGTCTGGCTGGGTGTGCAGTCGGTCCCCGGCCGTGCAGCATGCAGGGAGGAGCCCGGGACACGTCTATTTCCTGCTGTCTCAGAGCTGCTGTCTCATCTCTTGTGGAAGCTGGGACTGTGAATGATCTGAGAGAGCCTTCCCAACGAGTCCATCGTGTCCACGGGTTCTTCTGTTTGGGCCGCGCTCTGTCCCGGCTGGTCAGGGGACGAGGCCTGATCCGGGTCGCCGATCCTGGGGAGGAACTGGGCCAGAGCTGGGACGCCTCGGTCTCGATCCTGCAGCCTCTGCCGGTGGTTTCCCAGACTGAGCAGGGCTCCATGTCTGTCAGAGACGTAGATGTTGTACCCGTCCGGCAGGATCTGCTCTCTGAAGGTGCAGTCGTCTCTGCTGTAGGTGTGCTGGAAACGATGGGAGACGTTCACATGTAAACATGTTCATGTTCTACAGATTCTGACTTTACTGATCCCTGTGAGGAAACTGTCTTTGTCAAGACCGGATTACCAAACAAACAAAGCCGTGAAGTGCACCCAGGGCCCCAAAAAGACCCGGGTACACGTGTGGCAAATAAATGATAGAAATTGTAACTTTATTTGGGAATATATATGACTTCCCATGCATCTTCATTATCTGCACAGCATCATCTACTAGCAGCAGACTTTCCACCTGCTCCAGTTTAGATTTCTTTTTGTTTCCATTTCAGCCGGTTTGTTTCATCCCTATGTATATGTTTATATACCGTAAATATATAAGATTGTTGTTAATAAATACTACACACAAAAAAAAATTCACCTCTTTTTGCAGGATAACATATCACTGAAAACAGGTCGAATTCTAAAAAGTACCTTTTAAAAGAAGTAATCACACATTCTTCCTCTTACAACTGAAAGGCTCAGTTCACACACACAGAGGTTGGATAGATACGGGCCCCGTTCTTGAGGCCCCAGATTGACAAGTGGCTCTCTGTCAAAAGTTAGTTTTAAGACCTTCATTATTTCACCTATGGGGCATATTACTAAATGACAGCAACTTGTGAAGCAATCAGTCGATTAAGCAATTAATCGATTAACAGAAAATGAGTCAGCTACTATCTTGATAATAAGATGCTTGTTTAGGTATTGTGTAAGCAGCGCGTCTCAGTATTCTCTGGCTCAAGCTTCAGCGGGGGTGCTGCGTTCCGTGACACATCACTGTAAACTGAATGGAACTTGAATAAATAAGAATAACTGAGGAAATAATCACCAGTCAATCATTAGTTGCAGTCCTGAAATGTAATTACAACACAGTAAACCTTGGGACATATTCCAGCACAGGAATCGTGCACAGTGGGGGGGTATATAGCGTCTCAGCAGCTCATTTCTGCCCCAGGGCCCCAGGGCCCCTAATCCGGCCATGGTCTTTATAACAGCAAACTATTAACTTTTAGTTGTTGCTGGAATTTGTACTATTATGATTTGATATGTTTCTTTATATAACTATAAGTGAAGCTGTTTCTGTTCACTGGTCGCTCCGACAGCAACATGGAGCCTGAACTACAATGGCAGTTAGGACTGCATGAATGGTGGTTTTAGATAAAAGGCCCCTTTTATCAAAAAAACATACGTAAATGGTGCTGCAAGTTCTTCGACGGCTGTTTACTTTGGCTGCAGAGAGCCAGCCAGAGGCCAAGGTTGTTGTTGCTGCTGCTGGGTCTTTTCATTCAGCTTTTCACTTTGCAAACACATCTAACCTGCACCGCACCGGACAAAGGTTGATGAACCGCTCGTCTGTTTGAATGAATGCCTCAGTGG